>NW_027527145.1:545173-605678 GCF_008692635.1 Crocuta crocuta
ACGGTAATTATGCAACAATGTGCTACGTTTATGGTCAAAGATAAAAATGAAACAGAACACCTGAGACTCACAGAGTGAAGTGAGTTTCAGTAAGGGACCAAGGACAGATTCAGACTCTTGTCTGCTGACTTCAGTTTAGTTCTATTTCTATTATAGTTTCTTATTTCTCAGCAAGTACCAATCTGCTCATACTTATGAGCTGTTTGGCTGAGGCTCACCAACAACTTGTTGGGAAAGGATTTTTGCCTGAAAAATGTTGGTTTGTGCTTCAGCGATTAATTATCTTGGCATCACTAAGCCTGAGACTTTATCTAACAACAAATCTAGACAGCGGGCCTGATACAGAGCTTTATATGAACGAGTTATTTAAGTAATGAAGAGAGATGTGAAAATCTAAGTAGCCCCCCACTACCTGATCTGACAAGCAAGACCTGTGAACAAAAGGCCACTCATATGCACAGCTGGCACAAAACTCATGAATGTCTTTGTAGGAATATCATCAAACCATTTCAGAATCACACCCAGTGAAACAAGATGTCAAATTAGAAGCAAGAAATGTAGGAATAGCAGTGAAAAAAGTGATGAGGCAAGTAACAAAGTGAAAAATCATGGAATCTGCAAGCATTCAGCATAGATGTGTGTGTGTGTGTGTGTGTGTGTGTGTGTGAGAGAGAGAGAGAGAGAGAGAGAGAGAGAGAGAGAGACTGTGTGTTCATGCATGCATGTGTTCCAAATGCATAATCATTATCTGGTGCTAATTACCAAATGATATTAATTACAAAGCATTGTTCCTCAAGGGAAGAGCTAAATAATGCATCATTGTCTTCATTTGTAAAGGTAGGAAAGGACACATTTTAGAGACTTAAATTGCAACTGGTTAATAATTTTAAAGCATCCATAGAAGTAAATTTCTTTGATGTGTAAAATTCAGACATGAGCTACTTCTGCTAAAGCCAGATAGATAAGAAATGTAATTGCTTTACATTTCCTAATTTTTAAAATTCAGGCATAGGGTTTTCCTATGAATTAAAATGAATACTGGATAACATGGCTAACTGAAGCTCACAGATTTACTGGAGAGTAGGATATCAAGTTTGAGTATAAAATATTCCCAGATTCATTTCAAACTGAGCATTTTTTTTTTTATGTTAAAATTACTTTTTAAAAGGGGCGCCTGGGTGGCTCAGCTGGTTGGGCGTCCGACTTCGGCTCAGGTCATGATCTCACGTTTCATGGATTCGAGCCCCGCTTCGGGCTCTGTGCTGACAGCTAGCTCAGAGTCTGGAGCCTGCTTCAGATTCTGTGTCTCCCTCTCTCTCTGACCCTTCCCCGCTCATGCTATCTCTCTCTCTCTCTCAGAAATAAATAAAACATTAAAAAACTTTTTTAGAAAATTACTTTTTAAGAAATCTGGTTTAAAAAGTAACTTTACATTTCCTTTTCTTGGTTCATCATTAAATTGCAATATTCTGCAGAACGGTGGTAATTCTGTCACGTCCCACATACCACCAGAGGGTTCTAGTTGACTTTCAGACCCTCTTACAGGAGACCCAACAGCCGGGTGTAGTGCACCATCTAGTGGCTGCAGGAATCACCGATGCCTGAAGGTTTCTTGTACTGTATTTTAGAAAATACTAGGATATACATGTTTCTAGAAAATAAGGGAATTATAAATAGCAATTCCAGGTTCATAAGCCTATTTCCATCTAAAATTTATATTTAAATCATTTAATAAACAATAAAATTCTTGAAATGAGGGAAATTCATAATAACATGCTAGTTAATGGATAACAAAGGCTTAGATAACCATTAATTTAACTATGCTGCACATTCATCTAAAGTACACTGTAGGTGCTTCATGCAAAGGAGACACAATGTATACTAGTGAAGGGAACAATGTACCTGCTGCTTTTTACTGTGCCTTAAACAATTTACCACAGGGGAGTGTTAGCAGAGGCATTTAAAAACGTTTGGGCAAGTATTTATGTTATTATCTAAACTGCACAGTCATGACAATATACTTACATTATTTTTAAATTTAAAAAGGCATTCTTCAGAATTTCCCTTTTTACTCTAAATTGCTAGTATCTAGAAAATATTCCTCTTTTGCTCTTCTACCAATGTGTTCAATTTACTGCGTGAGTCCTAAATAGATGACTGGTCATGTACTCATAACACACAAAAGATTAAGTGTTAAAGGTGAAATTAACGTGACTTTATCCAAGAAAATTTCTTATGGCTTCTTGCCCACCTCCTATAGTGTGCGTAGAACTTGTAAGTCATGTTATAATCCCACACTCTACATTCATTGTCGTTGGTCACACATAAATAACTTACTCAATGTGCCTGGAGCAAAGGTAAGGCTAAGATATTTATTAAAAGCAAAGCAAGCCAACCTCAATCCCTATACAACTAGTGTTGACTTCACTTTGAACGCGATGTTGAGAAATCTTGCAGAGAATTATAAATCAGAAACAAGTATGGGCTCCCTTTGAACAAATGGCAGTAAATCAACCAAATCTCATTCTTTCTTTTTAGAAGTACTATTATTTGATAATTTAGGAGGCTATGTCTTGCAGCGTAAGTACCTCCTTGCAAAGTAGCTGAATGGGCTTGGGGCATCTTGGTTTGGAGCAGGAATTTCACAAGGACGTACTGATGTGGCTGTAAGATCAAGAAGGATGGAGGTAGGACGATTAGGTGAATTTTTAGCTAATGGTTAATGAATTTAAGACCCTCTTGGAGGGAAGTCTCTGGGATCACATCTCAGGGCTTTGTCCTTGAACCTGTCCTACTTAACACCTGGCAAAAATGGAAAAGCTGAAGGACAGAGCTAAAATACTAAATGTAGGTGGGCAGGGAGAGAGTTCAATGTCATTTCAAATTATGACAAGAATGGGACCCAATAAATGAAATGGATACAGAATAATTACTTCCCAGACTTGAAAGGGCAAGTGCAGCCCTCAGAATACCGATTCTATCCTGTATCTCCCACAAGAGACCAGCCGGCCTGCAGCGGAGTGTCCAGGGAGAGGAAACGCTCTGCTCCCGAGGGAGCCATCCTTGAGGGACAACTACAAACACAACATTGAATGTTTAGGTTAAAAAATGTTTCTTAAAATGTTTTATTTATTTTTGTGAGCAAGAAGAAAGAGTGTGAACAGGGGAGGGTCAGAGAGAGAGGGAGACACAGAATCCGAAGCAGGCTCCAGGCCCTGAGCTGTCAGCACAGAGCCTGACGTGGGGCTCGAACTCATGAACCGTGAGATCATGACCTGAGCCAAAGTCGGATGCTTAACCGACTGAGCCACCCAGGTGCCCCTGAATGCTTAGGTTTTAAAAGAAAACAATTATAGGTACAAGAGATGGCCAAGAGTTGGGTTCGGCACATTTTGATTTAGATGACTTAAGAAAAGAGAGTCAATTGCTAGAAGACTTAATACTATTTTTTGCATTTTAAAACCTCTTTCTGCAAATTGTGGTGTGAAAAATTTAAAAGACACAGTGACATGCTGGAATATAGCTAGAAAAATGTGGCTATGACAACTGAGGGTACCTGATTTGGAGAAATGAAGATGCCGGGTTGGTGACTGGGTTTCGAGGGGCAGCAGGACCAGGAAGTGAAAACAAGAGCATGATGACTGGAGCTATTCCGTCAACCAAAAGGTCCTGAGAGCCAATCAATGCCATGACAGGCAATTCAGTACTGTGCAAGGTGACGACTCGGGCCTCGGAAATTGCACCCAACTTGTCTTGCAGAAGAATCAGCTCTCTGCCACTTGACGTTACTAAAAATCGCTGCTGTGGGAACACTACCTGACCAGGAGATACCATTAAACAAAGGAGGTAATGACAGCTGCAACCACCGGGACTTGTGAGCATCCAGTAAGAGAAAAGACGTGTAAGTGTGCAGAAAACTGCATCGGAATGACTTGTTCTTTGTGAGAGACGACATGTAAGGGATTCCCCTAGTTAGGAAACAAAGTACACTCTCTGGTGTACAAGGTCCATTCGGACCCTAGGAGTCTATGACTTCATCTTATTAATAACCCAAACTAATTAATTCCGGTTCAACATTCAAAGTTTATATTGTTTGAATTGCATCATGCCCCCACCCCCCGACTTTCACAGTCTACATTAAAACCTGTAAGATGCAATCCCTTAATGCCATGAAGTTAGAGCCTTTAATAGTACCTAATTAAACCATTTCCTCTGGTTCGTTTTTCATCGTATGCATAAATGGAATAGAGAGGTCTGTGTACAAATGATGTTAATACGTATGTCAGTAAGCTCAAGGAAAAAAGAAATAACACAAATATATGATGATTTAGCGAAGAAAGATCCTTCTTTTTTTTTTTTTTTTAAATAACAGAAACGCTCCCTTTAAAACTCAGTATTATCACCTGATCATACTTAACGACTATGATTTACGTTCACTATCTACGGACAGGATGGAACACGCTTATTTGACTTTCATGTCATAATATTCATTCTTTGCCTAAATGGTAACAAAAACGGATTCAAAAATAATGTCTAAGAAATGAAATGAAAACCTCTCCTGGGGAAGCTCAGAATCAATGGAGAGAAAAGAATCTGGAATTAAGTAGAAAAAGGAAAAGGGTCGGGAGCAGGGATGAAAGATGAGGAGGAAGTATGCAAAATGTGTTGAATTACTGGAAACATTAAATATACGTTAGATGAGCAAAAGTAAGTTTCAGATTCTACAATGCTTTTTTGACTTCAGGCAAGCCTCCTAAGCCGTAACTTCATCACACATGCGTGCGCGCCCACACACACGATGCCCAGTCTCGGTGTTTGTGGAGTCATGGAGCAGTCTCTGTAAAGCAGTGTTGGAAACCATCTAATAACATGACAAAACAAATGGCAAAGAATGCTGGCTTAAGTGATTTTGCTACCTCGGCTGGGAAACGGTTTTCATAGTGTGGTTATTTTACTCTATTTGAGATGGCCATACTATTCACACAGCCCAACAGGAGTCTGTTACGCTTGAAGTTTCTGGGTTGCGGCAGGTGCTGGTGTCTGATTCACGCTGAGGGGAGTCACTGGACTCCCCCTACCCCACCTGTGGCACGTCGCTACCAGGAGTTGCCAGGAACGTGTGTGAATGAGTTTCCCTCTTCCATCTGCTTCTTTGAGCTTCACACATTCTAGTCACCACTCTTCTCAGAAAAGGTAGTATAACTGTGGGGCCCTCCTTGCACCTCCAGTCTCTTCCCAGAGCCTTCCACTGGTGGCTCCCAATAGGATCCAGGAGCCAAGGAAGGCAGGGGATGCCAGCTAAGGGACACGCAACACAGAGGACGGAAGGGGTTGGTGGATGAGTACGTGGGTGGGTATGTGTGCAGGTGGAGGGGGAGATGGCTGGGGGTGGGTGGGTGTGTGGGTGAGGGGACAGTGACAAAGTCAGTAAATCATGTGTGGTCTCAATTTCCAAAAACTTCTCTCTCTATATATATACAATGCCAGTGAGAATCAAATGGAATGATGTGAAAATATTTTTTGAACTCTTTACAGTGCTATGTGTATGTCAATTTTATTTTATGTTTTTGGTTTATTTATTGGGTTCTTTGGGGGATGAGACTGAGGGGAGAAAAGCATGATCTAAGTGGTGGTTAAAATGCTAAACTTTAAGAGAACAGAATACTTTTGTTCAGCTTGTTCTTCAATGCGCTTTGTGGATATTTTAAAATGCGCTAAACTAGACAGTGATTAAGCGGCAATGCTGATTATAAAAAAAAAGGCTAGATCTTGGTGTCATACCATCGTAAACGTCCTTAACACAGGGAAGACCTACTTCATTGGTTGCTAAAGTTCACGAAGACTTAAACCTGTTTTAACTGAGAGAGAGGATGCATTCCATTCAGAAAGGAAGTCAACTGGAGATGGCTGGATACCGATCAAGTATAACACATCATTCCAGCACGTCCCTGAGCCAAGCAGTGGGCCCCTCGGGACTTTCACTGATCCCCCAGTGAGAAGCCCTGTGAAACGGTACCTGTATGTGTCCTTCGATGAGCCTTCAGGTGAGAACTCTTTGTGTATACTTTGTTGCATCCCTCAAAATCACATCTGTGGATACGCCGTTTCCTGGAGTCGGGGGACTCAGACCGTCTCTGGCGTCTTGTGCTCTCAATACTAAATGGTGAAATTGAACTGGAAAAAAGAAAAAGTGGAGTTAAATGCGAGAAACACAGCACTCGGGTTTCGTTCTAGTGGCACAAGACCTCAGTCTCATGGTCTATAGCTTCATTAAGACTCGAGGCCCCATGTCCCCATTTCCCACTGTCACTTTCTTGGACATATTTTATTTCTTAATCTTGAACACAGGCAGCTTGATCTAAACGCTCCACCAGAGGGAAAGTTATGCTGAAACAACAAGACCAAAACAAAAACTCAGTAAAAGCAGTGGTAGGGATCCTTGTTCTCAAAAGGAACAATGTGGAACTTCTGTATGACATTTACAGACAATAGTTTTGGAAGACCTGCTACAGACGGCCAAAATGAACGCACTTAATAAGTAACACGAGGGTCTGAATTGCACGTGACAACATATATAATCGTGTAAAATCACAAGGTACATTTCAAAACAAGTGAGGTCAGGCTGAAAGAAATGACATCAGTACATCAATAACATGACTCATGACAAGCTATTTCTGTTCACTAAAATGAACCTGACATTTAACTTTTCCACTTGGTGGTTTTTCATGGTGAGGAATAAAGTACATTGTATTTAAAGATTAGCTGTACCACCATTATGAGAAAAAGTTTTAACTATGAAATTTGGCCCTGACTTGCACGTTGTTTAATCTTCATGCCATGGTAGAAAAACAGGATTAGTTTGTAACGTCAGGTAATTGATTAACATGTACTTCTTCAAACCTTAATCTCTTTGGCTTGAGGTAGAAATGAAGAATATGACTAATCGTTTTTAGTTATCCATGAAGTTCTTTACTATTACAATGAAATACAACACAAAAGCAAGCATCCGTATTTTCTACCAGACAAAATTTACCACTGTTAACATCGGACATATTTTCTTCCAGCTTTTTTGTGTCTTGATGCTTTTAAAATTTCATTTTTATTAAATCACCTCTTTTTAAAAAGCTGAATGACTCTGAGCAAGAGTTCTTTGAAGAAAGTGAAGTTGAAGCTTCACTTAAGAAGATTACAGATGAAGGCTGACCCCACCTATGTCTTCCAGCCTCCTCCTCCCTGGGAAAATCTGTTACCAGTTTTCTTGGAATTCTTCCAATTCTTTCAAAGGATCCTCACCTATACATATCTACAGTCCTAGAAACTCATTCTGCTGTTTGTTTTTTCAAGAGCCGTGTAAATATCATGTTGTTCACATCGTTTTGCAAATTGCTCTATACTTGTCTTTTCTTCACTCAACACGCAGTATTTGAGATTATCCACACTGACGGCAACACTGGAGTTTATTTACTTGTGGTGCTATGTGCCACCACTCCTCTATTCTACGATATTTTCTTTTTATAGTTTAATGTCTCTAAAATCAGAAGCTTCTTACAATTTGATAGCTTGTCATAGTTTCACTGGCATAATTTTTGTTCTTTGTGAGTGGGACATAGCAATGGTACATTTCACAATATGTGGTAATTGAAAATTAACTTCAGGGGTTGGTAAGATTTTTCAGTAAATGGTTAGATAGTAAATATTTTGTTTTGACTTTGAGAGCATACAGGGTACACTATAACAAATCAACTCTGCCCTTATAGCATGAAAGTAGCTGTCGACAATACATAAACAAGGGAGCATGGCTAATATTCCAATAAAACTTTATTTATAAAACAGTGGGTTGCATTTGGGTCTAGTGGTTGACACATGACTTAGATGAAATATGGTCCAGTGAATATGTATCCCAGAGTCTTAAAATCTATTTCCTAAGTGATGGACATTTGCATTATTTTTTAATTTTATTTATTTGAGAGAAAGAAAGAGAGAATGAGAATGAGTGAGGGAGGGGCAGAGAGAGAGGGAGAGAGAGAATTTCAAGCAGTCTCCCCACTGTCAACGCAGAGCCTGACGCAGGGCTCAAACTCATGAACCATGAGATCAAGACCTGAGCCAAAATCAAGAATCAGTTGCTTAACCAACTGAGTCACCCAAGTGTCCCTAAACTGTTTCTAATAGTTCACTATAACATTGCTCCACTGCACTTTGCTCCCCAATGTTTCCTTCTACAGCAATTGCCTTATAAGGTTTCAATGTATCTTCTCCTTTGTACAAATAAGAGATCCAACAGCCCCAGCTTTCTAGTATTAGCTAAGACAAAATATAAGTGGTGTTTATCTACTTGTATCTTAAAGAGTTTTATGCAAGATCCTTATTAGTAGAATGAGAAAATATGGGGTGGCTTAGCCACTTTTCCAGCTTTCTCATGAATCAATGTGGATTTGTGGTTTTCCACATAACTGACTCAGTTGTGGTGACTGGAGCCCATTGTGACAAGAGTCAAAATAGTGTGACTGGCCTGTCCATGGAAGAACAGCTTCGGTCACTCCTGCCAAGGTCCGCTCTGGCATAGGGTGCGATTCCTATGAACAAAATGGTATGTGTGGTGAAGGGCAAGATAATTCATTACTCGGATATCTAGTCATAAAAATAAACATGGATTTTGGCACTGGGGACCTCAAAAATAGAAACTTCTGTGTTGTGGTATGCTTGACACTTTTTAAATCAAGAGAAATGATATGGTATCTGTTTCCTTTGAATTATAACTTAAAGTTTTACTTGCTACACACTAATAAGTATAAGGTAAATGTAACTATGCATAACCACACACATATATTGTCATGCCTGCAGTATACAGAAAAGTAAAAATATAAATCTGAAATTAAAACCAAGTAACTACTAAGCATGTCTTGAAGGGACCAATGATGTAATGTGGCTCTACAGTCCCGTCAGTCATGAACTATGTGGCAGGTGGTTAAGGAAAGTGGAGGCTACAGAACGCCATGATAATACTTCACCAGGAGTCCTGAATTAACACCAAACAAAGACATGTTAGGCATACGGCCCTAATGGTGAAACCTTCACACCCTGGTTTTCCTCATTTGGGAAATGGCCTGTGGTAGTGCATTCTGAAGGACCACCCCCTAAAAAGTATGGACAATGAAGAGCTGCACCCGGCCGAGCTGGCTTGGAAACAATATCCAGTGGGGAAAATTACACCTGGTTGCCCTTTTAAAATGGCAGAGACATCCTCCTAAGATGCTGAAGAGCCTTGGGCAAGGCTGTGCCTTTCAGAACCACTTGTTGGATCTCTTTGTGGAAAAGTAAGAAGTGGGGCTGGAGTAGATGGGAATCAAAAGAGCAAAAAGACTTCAAGAACACGGGAAGATGTGAGGACGGCCCAACTCCATGCAGGATTGGCTGCTCTTCTGGGGCTCATGCATGAACCCACAAATGGCAGGCACTGGAGGGTAGACAACCAAGAGACTGGGGGGTTGGTAAAGCCAAGTTCATGGCAGGAAATGGGACAGTCAAGGCATTGGTGCCAAGTATCTCTAGATCTTAGGACACTGTGAGCGTTCAAGAAATGTTTCCTAAATCGAATGAATGAATGAGTGGGTGGATGGTGAGTGTATTAGTCAAGTATTCCTAATTTTCAATTTAATATAATCAATCAATCAATCAATCCTTAATTGGCTAATTAATCATTACTAGGATTCTTTCATTGCAAGTCTTCTGATAACAGTCACTCAGTTCTTTACTCTTCCTCCCATTTTCCTAAACTTCCTATTTCAAATACTAACAAACTGGCTACTGAATATCAGAAGAGTCTGGTAACCATTAAAACTGCATGTCTGTAAGTGTCTCAGTTTTTTGCTCTAAAGTCAAGAGAATGGCAAAAAGCATTGCTTACAATTAAAATTCTCAGTAGAAGCACACTGAGATTGCTCTGAAGATGTCTAGGATGCTGGTGAATGAAATAAAAATCTTGCGGTGAACAGGGGAAGGTCAAGAACGACCTTACTCCTCAGCAATAGCGTCCTGCCCTGTCTTACTCTGAGGCTCAGAAGTACAGGCATTTGGCAACAGAACAGCTATAATTATGCTTCGGGTGTTTCTATTCTGCCCTTTCTATGCTTTCTGAGCCATGTGCCCTTTGCTTACAAGGCCCTTAAGGTATCCCCAAGCACATGTAAATTGGTTCCGTGCTTCAAAAGTTGGTCTTGTTCTGAAAAACGGAAATGCGCAAATACTGCTGCTGCCTACGCCAGCAAAGGATTCTTCCCATAATCCTCAGTAATAAGCTTGGTGTGATGAAAATGGTAGAGGTAAAACGGTGGCCAGTGTGTTCCCAGACACTGTACTAAAGGCATCTGCACAGTTCAAAAGAACAGTAACTAAAGGTCCACTCCCTTCCCCAGAATGTTAGGCCATTTGGAGTAGTGAATGGGCGCCTGAGGGGGCCTCACATGCACCGCGTTGTAATAATTAGATCTACGGAGAACAAATGAGTGAATCATGACTTCGGTTGCACAACAGTCCCACTTGGAATGGCAAGTTCAATTAGAATTAAACCCAGAGAGGCTCAAAAAGTCACATCCAGGAACAGCTCTATTTAAATAGAAGGCACCGCATGGCTGCCATGGAAGAAATTAAGGTTAACTGTAATCAGCAGGTAATATAAGACCATTTGTCACGTGTGACCTTAGTGTGATGAGATGCCCTTCACTGAAATTGAAGTTTCTATAGGTGTTTGAAAAGAAAAAAAAAAAAGAAAGGCAGGACAGTCTTTTAAGGCTGATAAGAGAAAGAGGACACACACACATCCCAAATTTTAAAACAAGAGCAGAAAACAAAGGAAAAGAAGGTGCTTTAGCAAGTTCACACATTCTGTCTCAACAGACCTCCAAGGAGCATGGCCTTGGATGACAATGACAGCTGACATTTACAGAAGGCTTACCAAGTGCCAGGCGCTGCTCTCAACGCTTTAAGCATCAACGCAACTCTGTGAGATCGATATTATTATTGTCCCTCATTTAAAGGTGAGGAAACTGAGGCACTGAGAAGGCCAAGGCCCAAACAAAGGAGGTGGCCATACTAGGATTTGAACCCAAGTGGGTGACTCTAGAGCCCACTCTTAGTTATTACTCTCTATGGACTCAGATAGACACAGGTAACATCAACCAGCTGAGGATAAAATATGAGAATGCGACAAAATAATCCGTATCAATTAAATTTTCCCTCTAGCCCAATTACAGAAAACAACAGCACAGAAAAGCATTCTTAAATGTACTCTGCTATAATAAGACATACACTTTTCTCTTGAGAATTTTAAGGCCAATAGCTTTATAAATACTGCCAGCAGAGGTATTCAGTATAATTACTTACTATTAATCTACCTCAGAAAATACTTTCCTAAGTTGTTGGGAAAAAACATTTATTTCCAGGGAGATGTTTTTCGAAGCCTGAGCCTGGCAGTGGTAGGTGATTATGTCTCCCCTGACCACCAAGGCCACAGAACTAGTGTTTTCCTTGACATTTCAGTTTATTTACAATTGTACCAAAAACGATTTTGAGTTGGCTGCATTGATAGAGTTACCTTAAGGGAAGGGAGAACGCTCAGTTTTAAAAATACATTTTGTACTGTTTGCGGAAGTTTATTTTAAAATTATTTTGAATGGGGCATTAAATATTACTTACTGGGATTGTGAATTAGCTTCTGCCACAGAATACCGAACCACTTCCTTGTCAGTAAATCAAACACTACACTGGGAATGAAATATTGAGACCATAAGCCAAAAAAGAAGCTGATGAGACTTTCAGTTAACCAGGCATTACATAAATCTTAGTAATAGAGCTTCTGTTCACTTGGACAAGCCATGCTTTTGCAATTTTTTTTTTTTTTGCNTTTTTTTTCCAGGCTCTCTCCCAGCCACTAGATGGCTCTCAGGAGCAGGAATCTTTCTATCTATCCTCTATACTCTAACAGATTCTGTCTAGCTGCTATCAAACCACATCGGTGTCTTTTCGAGGATATTAATTGGGGAAAAGGTGCTATTTAGATACACCCACTCCCTATTCCCTAGAAGCTACATCCCAAGGTAGGGCAGATTCACCAGCATGAAGTTCCTCTTTCACTGCTGCCTGCAGTTTCCTATGGAAAACTACTTCTGATAACAGACTGAAATTGTAAGATTAGTAGTTGCCAACCTTTCCAAAAGCTGTGACTAAGGCATTATATACCACTTCATGTTCAAATCTGGATTCAATAAAAATAAATCCATTTTCACAAAGTCTATAAATCAAGGGTGATACATTTGCTAAAATATGTCAACAAGCTTAATCTTAGCATATATTCAACTAGAACTTGGCACTTTTTTCGTATGAACAGAATATGTCCAAAATGTAGTTCTTCTTTTTTTTTTTTTACATATATATAATGTTTATTTATCATTGAGAGACAGAGACAGAGCATGAGCATGGGAGGGGTAGAGAGAGAGGGAGACACAGAATCCGAAGCAGGCTCCAGGCTCTGAACTGTCAGCACAGAGCCTGATGCAGAGGCTCAAACTCACAAACCGTGAGATCATGACCTAAGCCGAAGTTGGACGCTCAACTAATTGAGGCCCCCCCTCAGGCACCCCCAAAATGTAGTTCTAATTATTGTTTTATGTTAATAAATAAAATCTCCTACTAATTACAGATAATAGGTTTATGAATGAGCTTTATTTGGGTGGGTCTGTGGAAAGACTCATTATATCACGGTTTTTACTTAAATATAACAGCTGTGACTAAGTCTTTTTCATCACTTGCTAGACCATTAAAATACTCAAAACTGTTACAGGCTTATCTTTCTGCTCTTTTTTTGATTCATCACATTTTAGTAAGTAAGATCATAAGCTGCAGTAACAAAAGGCTTCAAGATAAAACAGAAAAAAAAGGGAATCAGTTAATGGCATTAGCTGTAATTGGTGCTCTTATCAAACTTCGGATGAATTTAGATTACAAACTGAGAGGGGATTGTTTGTTAACAAAGAGAGATCCATTTCACATAGACACTATCTATTCAAAATAGCTACTTTGAGGGCGCCTGGGTGGCTCAGCTGGTAAGCATCTGACCTCGGCTCAGGTCACGGTCTCACGTCAGGCTCTGCGCTGACAGCTCAGAGCCTGGAGCTTCTTCAGATTCTGTGTCTCCTTCTCTCTCTCTCAAAAATTAAATTTTTTTAATATAGCTACTTTGGGGGAACACTGTATGCACTGCAAAGACTTTACCCCATCAAATCAAGTCACAATGTCAGCTGAAACAAGTGTGGATTTCTGAATTACACTGAACACAGAATGGAAGATACATAACGTACTGAGATATTCCAATGAACTTTCCACAGAATTTCTTCAGAAAACATCGGGGTTTGAGTGACGTTTTGCGCCAGGAGTTGTAGCCTTGTGGATCGCTTGAACCTTAAATTCACTGGGTACAAATATGAACAATTATTTAAATCTGAAAGCCTTTAAGGCAGGCCCGGTCTTCAGTTTGCCATAAGCTCTACAGCTACCTATTGCCTTTACACAGACAGTGCTTTACATTAATCTTCCCGGTGTGTCCCTGAACCCATCTGATTAGGAGATCCTCCAGAATCGTGGCAGGTTAAAAAAAATAAGTTCTACTTATTTCATTAAAGATAAACTTTAAACTTATCAAGAATGCAGATATGGTCTTCTGCATGCCTCTCTCGAAGCTGGCCTAACAGGTGCCAGGAAGGGTGAAGGGAGGGAGGGAAGGAGGAAAGGAAGGAAAGGGGGAAAGGAGGGAGGGAGGAAGCGAGAGGAGCCTGGGAAACACAGTCAACCCTGTGAGGACTTTATTAGATGTGGACACTGGAGTCTCACCATAGCACTGCTCTAGGGCAGAATTTTATATAAACAAGGTAGTTTTTCTCTATCAGAAGGTCGTCTTATAAGGCAGATTCACTAACAAGACAGCCCTATGGAGGCACTCCAGGCAAAGGCCGTATATAAAATTCTGTGTTTTAAATATTAAAACATATATAAAATGTTTTGGGGCGCCTGGGTGGCTCCGTCGGTTAAGTGCCCCACTCTTGATTGTGGCTCAGGTCCTGATCTCACAGTTGATGAGATTCTGTGCTCCATGTGCTGAGAGTGCAGAGCCTGCTTGGGATTCTCTTTCTCTTTCTTTGTCTCTTTCTGCCCCTCCCTAGCTCATGCGTGCACACACACACTCTCTCTCTCTCAAAATAAATAAACTTAAAAAACTAAAACATATATAAAATGTTTCAAATATACAGTTCTAATGAGATAGTGAAATGTAAATCATAAATAAACTTTTGAAGTGACCACCAAAACAGGCCTCCATTTATTTTATGCTGATCATTAAGCAGGTCTATGTTACACTAGAGATTTCTTTTATTAACACTGAAATTATATCAGCTAACTATCTGGTACTTAAGCTTACATAAATTATTGAAACAGTTTTTATCGCTCATAGGGGGATATATAAATACCAAGATGAAGGAGACTTCATTGGTAATTCCACTTGCATTTTGTTGGCCCAAAGGGCTGTCTCGTGCCACAAACAGGCCATTTCCCCGCCATCAAATCAGCATGGGTTTGAGGAGAACACCAAAATCTTCCCATTTAGTGGAGGGAATATTTTACCTGTTTTGTATTTCCTTTCCTGAAAACTTAATTTTTGAACACCCCACCAAATTAATGTTGAAAAAATTAGAAAATATATTAATGTGACCCACATTCATATTTGAAAGACATTTGGAAGGTGAGGAAACAGGAAGGTGAGCAATTCAGAGAGTGAATGAATTGCTATGCCACAGCCACACAGCTAAATACTGGCAGAGTTGGAACGAGGTGCCCAGTTCCTGGCCCCTCCAGCTAGGACTCTTCCATTCTCCAGTAAGTTGTAGAAAGAGCCTTGTCAAATTTTTACTTAGTATGAAGGCAAATCTGCTTGGCAACACTCATATTCTTTTTCTTCTTTCATCAAATAGACTAAACTCTCCACCCTATTTCCCTTTTTGCTTTGGCTGCCAGGAAACTCAGCCACAATAGCCTAGGATTTGGTGTTTGTTTTCCACTCTAATTACACAGCTCCCAACCCAAAACTATACAGTTTTAATCCTATCTAGTAATTTTAAATGTATATCTCATGAATGTCTTTCAGCACTTTGTGGAGTATTTAAGTTAAACAAGGAAAACAAAACAAAAGAGCAGAATTGACTTAAAACTAGAGAAAAACATGTGAAATCTGAATCTGGGTTTTAACACGCAGACCTGTAAACTAAAATTTTGTATTCAATAAGCTCATATTTTTATCTTTAAGGAAAGAAAGAGAACAAAACTTCTGTTTTTTGTTGCTGTTTCTTCAGAAGAAGCATAGACTGTAATCTGATAATCTAGACATGAATTATAAATTATAATTTATTAGTGATGCTATTTTAGACATTTAATCTCTTTGATTCTCGGATTCCCAAAATTCAAATGTAGAGCCGTCAGAACGATTTGCCAAGAGTAATGTAAACCTGACTCAATGTCCAATATATCTTTAACAGTTCTTAACCTTGGGCTCCTTTTTCTTTTTTTAGTAACCTTAAGATATGATTCACATATGGGGAGGAGAGTGGGGGGGATGAGCTAAATAGGGGATGGACACTAAGGAGGGCACTTGTTGGGATGAGCACTGGGTGTTTTATGTACGTGATGAATCACTGAATTCTACCCCTGAAACCAATACTACACCATATGTTAACTAACATGAATTATAAAAAAGATGTAATTTACATGTGATAAAATTCAACCTATAAATTTATTCAGTAGCATTCATTATATTCATAATGTTATGGAACCACAACCTCTAATTCCAGAACATTCTCATCACCCAGAAAGAAAACTCCATAATCATGAGCAGTCATTCCACTTCTCCCACTGAGTCCCTGGGGACAACTCATCTACTTTCATCTCCATAGATTTGCCTATTCTGCACATTTAGGAGGAACAGAATCATACAACATGTGTCTTTTTGTGTCTGGCTTCTTTTCTAAATTTAGAATCAAGTTTTCAAGGTTCACTCATATTGTAGCATACATCAACACTTCGTTCCTTTTAATAGCTGAAGTATATTCCATCATAGAGATACTGTTCATTAGCTGATGAACTTTTCATCTATTATGACTATTGCTGCTATGAACATTTGTACAAGTTTTTGTGTGGACATGTTTAAATTCTCTTAGGTATATATATCTAGCAACAGAATCACAGTGCTAAATTTTATGGTAAGTCTACACTTAACATTCAGCATCTTTCAAACTGTTTTTCAAAGTGGCTACACCATTTTGTGGTTTTACCAGCACTAGACATTGTAAACATGCATCTCTGTCTTCATTTTAGCCATCCTAGTGTGTGTATCTCATTATGGTTTTGCTTTACAGTCTCCCTAATGGTTAATGAAGTGGAGCATCTTTTCATGTGCTCATAGCCCATTTGTAGATATTCTTTGGAGAAATGTCTATTCAAATATATTGCCTATTTTAATTTTGTGCTGCCTTCGTATTGTTGAGTTGTGAGATTTCTATTTATTCTAGGATACAAGACTCATCAGATATATGTTTGCAAATATTATCTCCCAAATCTGTGGACTGCATTTTCACTTGCTTATACCCTTAAAGCATAAAAGTTTTAAATTTTGATTAAATCCAATTTAATATTTCCGTAGTCATTTTGTGTGTTTGTTTGTGGTCATATCTAAGAAGGCTTTAGTAAGGTCTTGAAGATTTTACTCTTCTGTTTTCTTCTAAAAGCATTATAGATTTGGCTCTTACGTTAAGTCTATAATCCATTTTTGGCTAATTTTTGTGTATGGAGTCTAACTAATTTCATTCTCTTACATGTGGGTATACAGTGGCCCCAGCATTATTTGTTGAAAAGATTTTTCTTTCTTCTTTAGATTGTCTTGGCACCCTTGTGAAAATCAACTGACCATAAATGAAAAGGTTGCTTCTGTCCCATTGATTTTTACGTGTACATTTTAACCCTAGTACCACGATGTCTAGGTTTTATAGCTTTGAGGTAAGTTTTGAAATTGGAAACTGTTAGTCTTCTATTTGTTCTTTTTGTCAAGACTTTTTCCAAGATTATTTTCAAATGAATCATAACATCAGTTTGTCAATTTCTGCAACCTAAAACACAGTTAGAATTTGGGTAGGCATTTCACTGGATTTATTTATCATTTTGTGGAATGCTGCCATCTTACCAACATTAAGTCTTTCAATCCATGAACATGGGGCATCTTTCAATTTAAGATCTAATTTTTTTAAATGAGGCTTAACAGTTTTCAGTGTTCTAAGGTGTTCAGTGAAGATACTCCCTTCTATTTCCAGTTTGATGTGTGTTTTTATCATTGAAAAGATGTTGGAATTGTCAAATGCCTCTTCTGTACCTACTGAGATAATCATGTGGTCTTGCCTTTTAGTCTATTAATATAATATATTGTATTGACTGATATTCCTGTGTCAAACCAGCCTCATTCCTGGGTTAAATCTCACTTTGTCATGGTATACAATTATTCTTATATGTTGCTAGATTCGGTTTGCTTATATTTTACTATGGGCTCTTGAGTCGATATTCACAAGGGGTTTTGGTGTGCAGTTTCCTTGCGAGGTCTTTATCTAGTTTTGGTATCAGGGTAATGTTGGCTTGATTGAAAACGTCGGGAAGAGAATGTTCTGTGTCCTTTCTTGACCTTGGGTTTCATGATATCATATTTACACCAAACACCATTCCTTACTATGTTGACTATTCCTATTTGCTAATACCCTTTCTTTTCAGCCTCAGTTTTGCTGTTAGCCTGCTTCTATGGAGCTGATGTTTGTGACATTCCTAAGCTACTGGCCCTACTCTCACCTAGAACTTCTCATATCCCACTAAAGTCTTGGAGCCATATTATCCACCAAATGCACAATGTGACCTATCCCTATTTCCCTAAGAAGGATTAGATTTAAAAAAAAAAAAACCAAAAACCCCAAGAACCCAAAAAACTGCAAGCTTTAGAGCATCATGCAAATAGTACTTTTCTAATTTCACTCTTCTCCATTATTGGTAAAACATTATCTGTGGTTCCCAGGATCAAAGTATTGTTCGCTATTACCGGTAGTCTCTTAATGTGTGTGCCACTGTTTTAGTAAACTTTACTGTGTACTGTAAAATACTACAGGTGGGATAATAATGGCTTCTATATCATCATATGTAAACTTAGAAGATCATCACAAAAATTACAGAAAGGTAGGTAGGATTGACATTGGCAGTCTTACAGCTGACAAGCAGCCAAGAAAAGCAGCTCAGGACGGTTAAATGCCTGGGAAATCGTAAGAGTCATAGTCCACACCTCTTCCTACATCACATCTTTCCTACAGAAAGATGAAGAACCCTTAATACATCATGATGGAACTACTAAATCTCTTGTACATATTTCTTGATGATTCAGTATCATTTGCGCTCTTGGTATTTTTTTTTTTTACTAGGTTTTTCCCTGCTGCAAAAATCAGTAAGATGAGAGAGTTTAAATTAGTAGTAGTCTGCTGTATACTTATTTTTCATCTTAACACTATTGATTCAATAAAATAAAACAATGGGGGCACCTGGCTGGCTCAGTTGAAAGAGCATGTGGCTCTTGATCTCAGGGCTGCAAGTTCGGGACCCATGGTGGTGTAGAGATTACTTGAATAAATAAACTTAAAAAAATAATAAAACAATAAATATTTTCTGTGAGTTCACCATAGCACAGCAAGTGGGCATACAAAGCCATTCTCAACAAGTTTATAATCTGGTGAGGTATAGGATTTGGAGATTTATCTCCCTCAAGTAGGTGAAAAAAGACTCAAGCCTTTGTCATTTCTCTGACATGTGGAAATACAGCCCCCAACCTGTAAAGATGCACGTGGACTTCTGGGAGGTATTACTCTCAGGGCCACCGGGGTCACTAGCATTAATCCTGATGCTAAGATTTCAGCACCATCTTCAATTTTCACATCTTGAACAACCCATAAGCTCCTCTGAGTGTTTAGTAGCCCTTTTGACTACAGGCCTCTAGAGTTTGGCTCTCCTTTCCTACGGTTCTCCCATGGAGTAAAATGCCTTGGGCTACCTCTGTGCTGCTCAATGGTCCCATCCAGCTTCAGGCAATCCTTCATTTTACTGGCAGATTCTCTCTCCTTCCTCTCTTCTCTGGGTTCTGCTCCCATCCCTAGCTCATCTTTATTCAAGAGAAAAACAAAAAATTCCCTCCCTTTGTGCATGCAGAGCAGCTTGCCCCTACCGAAAGCCTTGCGGCTCCAGTTATATACAAGTCTCTGGCTGGGATGTGAGAGTGGGGTTAGCTTAAGGTCCATCCCCAAGCAGTTTTAAGGACACATTTTCCACACCGAGAGAGTTTTATTCTGGAAGAACTTGTTGCCAGCTGTTAAGATAAGAAAATTTCTCCAACTTATTATGTATGCAAATCATAATTACAAACAAGCCATAAAAATGATATGTGATAAAGAGAGGAATAATAAAGTATTACGGGATTAAAGGGAGAGAGTGCTTCATTGTGGTTGAGATCAGGACAAACTTAATGGAGGATACCAACAAGTGGGTCTTGAAGAATATTGACAGGCTGCCATGGGATTGGTGACGAGAAAGCAGAAGAGATGAGACCAGGACAATGGGCCAGATACCATCGACTTTGTTCCCTTATGGAGAACTGCATTTTGTAGGTCCTAGAAAAATCAGGATTTTTTTTTTTTTTTTTTTTTTGGANGTGATTAAAGTCAAGGCCCTTATCAATTAGAGAGCCATTTTTTGCTAGATCTAAGAAGTATATTCTCCTTGAGCTGACTAGTGTCTTTAAATCTGAATCTGAGAGGACCAACTTCAAGGCATTTCAGGAGTAGATCTGTCAGTTCTTGGTGACTGGTTAGAAAATGGCAGATAAAGGAGAGAGAGGAATGATAGGTGGCCCCATTGGCTCAGCCTGGGTGAATCAGGATAACAGCAATGTCGTTAACTAACCGAGAGTCCACAGAAGAGTGGCAAGAGAGGAAAAGCTAATGATTCAAATTAATGCATATATAAACAATAGATTTATGTTTAAAAGACAATAGAGTGGCACTTTCTTTTCACTTGCTAGGCAAGTAATAATTTCAAAGGGTAGTAGAAACTAGGTAATAAAGAAGTATTTTCATGGATAACTGGAATGGATTTCATAAAAGAAAGCTCATAAAACAAATTCAATGGTAATGGAATTTCATTAAGTGCTGTCCAATCTGTAATTCTAAAGGCCAGGTACTTTGTAGAGAAAATTACACTAAAAATGCACAGTTTTTGTTTATTCAGTCAATTAACATTCATTAAATTTGTTTGGGGATATTACTAGGTTTATAGTTGGCAGTTTACATACTTGATGACCTAGGTGATTGCTTTTCTGATTAGTTTTGATTATAGGAGTTTGTTTTCCTGGCCCTCAAAGAGATCTATGTAAGTGGAAGCGAAGACAAGGATAAAAGGAACATGCTTGGAAGCTCCAGCTGTTGCCTTAGGCAGCTTGCTGGGTGTTTTGCATATTACAATAGCTTGAAATAGTGGATGGACTAAACGACAAAAGTTCACAACTACCAGGGCAGGAATCTTGCTGATGAATTTTTAGCTGTCTTAGAAAAACTTAGTAGCTTCACTAAACTTTGCCCTCATTTTTGTAAGACAGCAATACCTACTCTGCAGAGTTATAAGAAGGATTAGGGTTATGAAAATAAAGCCCTATATATAAACGGGTGGATATTCAGGACACAACAGAAGTTACTGCTGTTTCATTTATGCTAACCTCAATCATTAACCCCATTTTACAGATGACGCATCTGGGATTCAGTCAAGGTAAGTAACTCACCAGAGAGCAAAGGGTTAAGAGGTGGGTGCTGCCTTATTTTAGTAATTGTTATTCTAACCATCTAAAAACACCTCCTGGCAGAGGGGGTGCTCAGGAGAAATTTGATGACCAGTAATGAAAAGTATCTTGTATCTATGTCTCTCCCCTTCTCTTGATCTCTGAATCCTGGAGGGTCCTGAGCTCAGTCCTCTGGTCACTTCTCTTTTCTGTTTCAACCCTTTCCCTGGCTGATCGTGTTCATTTCCATGCTTTGCTTAGTGTGCTTTATGTACCATCTTTTTGCATGCTACCCATATTTCTTTCTTTTTTTCTTATTCCTTTTTTTTTTTAAACATTTATTCACTTTTTGAGAGACAGAAAGACACAGCGTGGGCAGGGGAAGGACAGAGTGAGGGAGACACAGAATCTGGAGCAGGCTCCAGGCGCTCAGCTGGACACGGGGCTTGAACTCACGAACAGTGAGATCATGACCTGAGCTGAAGTCAGCCACTTAACCAACTCAGCGACCCAGGCGCCCCTATCTATATTTATTTCTATAGCCCCTCTTCCCTGAGCCCCAGACTCCTGACTTTCTACTTGTGTGTCAGACATCCCTAACATGGTGAAAGCTGAACACATGATATTCTCCCCCAAACTCACTCCTTCCTCAGTTTTCTTGATCACAGGCAATGACCACTATTCTCCTGGTGGCTCATTCACTCCCATCCACATTCTGTCAATAGGACTGAATGGCTCAACATTCAAAGTTTGTCCAGACTTCAATACTTCTCACTATCTTCACCACCACACTCCTCTCTTACCTGGCTTCCTGCTGCAGCATCTAATCAGAATCCCTTCTCCTTCCGTACCCTTTCCCCTTCACCCACAGTCTTTTTTTTTTTTAATGGTAAATACATGTGGTATAAAATTTACCCCTTTAATAATTTTTAAGTGTGCAATTCACTGGCATTCAGCATATTCACATTATACAAGCCAGAAACATGATACATGATGAAGAGAGGAGTTAAAGTACTAGGGGAGTAATGGGAGAAAGTGTTCAATTCTGGTTGAGATCAGGGAAGCTTAATGCAGGAGACCAACAAATGGGTCTCGCAAAATACAGACAAGCAGCCCCGTGAGTGGCGAAGAGAAAGGAAGCACATGAGGAGAACGGGACTGCCAGGCCCAGATACCAACTGTGAGGGGTCCCTTACATAGAACTATATTCTGTACGTTCTGGAACATCAGGATTTCTGTTTTGTTCTGTTTTAGGAGGAGAATTCTGGCTTGTGACGGTAGAATTCATTGCTAAGGAAGTGATTAGGGTCAATAGTCGCTCACAGCTTAGCCAGGTGTGGTCTTTAGCCAGAGCTCCTCCCTCCTTCCCAAAGCCACCCTGCATATCACACTCAGCATGCATTCATCAAGGCTGCTGGCCTCCATCCATTCTAGATTATCACCCTTAAACCCTATTAACTAAAATTCCTTAGTTGCCCCTAACATCCTCCCTGGCTCCTTCATTCAGGGACCTATCTTCCAGCCACCACAACCTATATAATGTAACTCATTTATAGGGAAAATGGGTGTGTAGTTTGAGAACTGTTTCGCGGACTAGTGGCGTTAATTATATTGTTTCCAGAAAGGCCAGAGCTTCTGTGAATTATAATCTATTTTTTCCCAACTCAGGGGGTTAATTATCAATATAATAAATACTTGATTCTTCCAGCTGCCAAAATAAACTGTAGTATTTAAGACTATGTATCTGGCTCCAAGAGAAAATAAAATGATTCATACATTTAAAAAAATCAGTGTTTTGTGATCTTCTCCATGATCTCATGATCTCATAATTTCCCCACGTTTATATCAGATGATGTGTCTACATGTTGAAGATCATATCGTCAAGCAGGCATTTGTATTACCAAGCATTTTTGGTGCTTTTGTTATAGGCAGCAGGCAAATGTCCTCATGATGCACATCACGGCTTCTGTAGAAAAACACTGAGGACGGTTGTTAGATGGGTTGCTGCATGAACGATTAACGGGGTCTGGTGTGATCACCTGTTCAAACGTGCCTGATATCAGCACTGTGAGTTTCAGGTTCATTCACAAAGCAGGTAAGGCAGAAAAATCAAGTATGAAAAAAGAGTGAACCAAACAGAAGTGCTTCCCAGTAGAAAATTACAGACTAATAAATACACTCTAGTATATATATCACATTTTCTAGCTTTCATTACCCAAAAAACTTACAGCAATAAATGAAACATTTTGTTTGATTAGTGATTCTCTGTATTATATACTAAATTCCAAAAGAAAATGATGCCTTAATTTAAAAGGTTACTTACCACTAATTTCTGAGATTTCTTCCCTGATTTTGCTTCCAATCAATGCAATGTATTTCTTTTTCTTTTGTCTTCTATCTAGACTATCTGAGAGCAACTTCTAAGGCCCTCCAAGAAGCTGATGTGTTCACAAACCTAACAAATCACTCTGGAGCTTAATGTATTCAATGTATCTATTACTGGCAATGAAAGATTAAGTATGAGTTATCAGAAAACATCTGTGAATCAGATATAAAGTTCATACCAATTACCACTTTAATTTTTCTTGTTTATTGGGCAATTAAAACATACTTTAATGGAGAATAGCAAGACTTTGACTTTTTCTAAATTTGTCCATGAATATTATGCATTTGTGAAAATATATGAAACTGTCTCATTTAGCTTTATCTGAAATCCATTTTTTTTCATGGCAAGATCAGTCAAAGAATATGTGTCAGTGGGAACTAATTATGCATCTTCTTTGGAAAAATTTCTGTATGAATTTGAAGAAGACTAAATTGATCAAATGCACCTTGGCATTAACATATGAGTGTAAACCAAGGATACCAAAATATCTGAAAATTACACTTTGGTGGATGTGAAGAATAACTTAATTATTACAATCAACTATTTAACTTTATTTTTTTCCCCACACTGAGCCCAAAGCAGTGCTTGAATTCACGACCCTGAGCTGAGATCAAGAGTCAGACACTTGATCTACTGGGCTACCCAGGCACCCTAAGATTATTTAACTTCCTTAAATCCATTTCACTCAGCATACATTTTTAAATGCTCACTCTATATGTTTTTCTGTGTGTGTGTGTATAAAAGGGGAAAGTAGAAAAAGATACTGTCTCTGATTTTTAGAACTTAAAATCTGGGTGAGTCAATGTATATTATTAAGATTGTGAAACAATAGCGATAACAAAAGTACTCCAAAGACAACGTGTGAGCAATTATGGGGGGATTCAGATGAAATCTCTGAGTGCCGAGGGACAGAATGTCAGATCACCATGAAAGGGATGTGCAGTGGACAAGCCATAGACGACCAAGACCAGATAAACTCAGCCACGATGGTTTTCATGCAGCTACCATTTATGATGCTTATTACTTTTTAATAAGGCTGGTCATCTGTTATAAGAGAAGGAGGTTTGTAGTTAAATGCCTGGGGCTGTAGACAGATCACCTGTCCCACGCATCTAACTGTGCAGCTCTGAACAAGTACTGAAGGCCCCAATACCTCACTTTCTTTTCTATAAAATCGGACAAATAATGTACTTGCCTTATAGGGCTGTTGAAAGTATTAAATGAGCTAATACATGAAAAGCATTTAAGATAGTTCCTGCTACTTGCCTAGCCTTCGCTACTGGGCTGGCCCCAGTAAATCTTACCTCGCTCTCAATTTTTGGCTGGGCATATACTAAACATTATTATTTACCTCCAGGGAAATTGCAAAAGTGCTCAAATAAAATTCAGTTAAAAAGATGTAGGTCAATATAGTCAACAATACTGTATGATCAACTTGAAAGGTCCTAAGAAATGAGGCCTTACTTGTTTTCGCCACAAAAAAAGAAATGGTAATTATGTGACATGGTAAAGGTATTAGCTAATGCTAAGGTGGTAATCATATTGCAATACATAAATGTATCAAACCAACACATTGTATACGTCAATTAAATCTCAACAAAAAATAATGAAACCTGTGTCTTATAGCCCATAGAGGATACAAAAGTGAAAGTGTAAAATCAGCAAAAAATTTAAAGGGCTTTATATCTCTAAAAAGGTTGCAAGTGCCCGGGAGCAAAGTTTGGGAGAACAAGCACATGATTTATGTCTCTTTTCTCATTATTGTTATCTGATATTCCCTAGAGATTCTCTGGCACCTCTGCAGACTGTTAGTTTCTGAATTCTTATTACATTTACATAGAGATGATGATACATCATCAGAAAACATTTTAGGGGCGCCTGGGTGGCTCAGTCGGTTGAGCGGCCAACTTTGGCTCAGGTCGTGATCTCACGGTTCGTGGGTTCGAGCTCCACGTCAGGCTCTGTGTTGACAGCTAGCTCAGAGCCTGGAGCCTGTTTCAGATTCTGTGTCTCCCTCTCTCTCAGACCCTCCTCTGCTCATGTGGTCTCTCTTTCTCTCTCTCAGAAATAAATAAAAAACATTAAAAAAACATTTTAAAGTGGTTTTGCCAGTGATAAAAACATTTGTAAGTTTATCTGGGGTTGGCACCTTCTTAGAGAATTTTATTTTTTAAACACGTGAAATTTCAAGTTCAAAGAATACTTTTTTCCATTTAGCAGACACACATCACCTTCTGGGACAGGATACTTAAAAATTGCTACGATGCACAGGAATGTACAGTGCAGAGCTGGTCTGGTGAGCTACAAGGACCCGGCATTCTAGAAGAATGATGCAGTTTAGTGGGCTGTTTGACCATGAACCTGTGACCTGTTTGCATGCTCGCAAAGTCACAAAACTTTCCCACCTTTGAGAGTTGCAAGGTACACCTGCTTCAGCCTTATCACAGAAGAGGATTTCGAACTAATCAGGTCCTACATCCTTTAGTTCTATTAAGTGAGTTCAGTTCCTGACTTGTTTCAAAGCAATCAGCTGGACTTTCTTTACCAAATGTTCTTTTATCTCAAGGAGCAGGAATTAGGGAAAGCATTCTTGAAACACCCTCTATGAGTCCTGAGGGGAAAGCGTTTTTGTGCTCTAGCATATGTCTAAGTGTGAGAGCCTTGGTAGCATATCAGTGTGTGGGCAGACTTTTAGGAAAATGCAGGAAAAACAGCAAAGCAATCTGCTCTGACAGACAGTACAACTCATGTACGAAACCCTCCCCAGTGCTAATGTGATTTACACATCCGTAAGACAGGCCTAAAAATTCCAGGAGCAAAGGCAAACATAAGGCATAAAATGGGACACAGTCTCAAGTGTTAACAACATTTTTACATATCTCATTTTTTTTAAGTTTATAATAACTCCTTCCATTGCTACAGCATCTTTCCTCTGAGAAGTTAAACTTCCTCTAAAGATGTTTCATGTGTTCGTCATGTTCCAATTCATCCTGACGATGTTTCCTTGGAACAGAGAGAAGCTTATTGGAGAGAAAAACCAAAGGGCAATTAGCAGCCTGTAAGATGGGTCCCTGGCCCTGGGAGGCATCGCACCGTCACTGCTCTGAAGGCCCCCACAAGCTCTGGGTTGGTCAGATATAACTGTGGTTTCAAAGCCTTAAGCTCTGGTTTCCTTGCAGGACAAGAACCTGGCTTTCTGATTTACGAAGAATAACAGGGAAGACTTCTCACGGCAGTCCCCAGGACCACAAGTATTCTTACGGAGCTCAGGCCGACAACACACCTTCTCTTCGCTCCATGGCAGCTGCCTTAGCTGTACACCCCGGAACCTTCAGAGCCTCAGGGTTATCATTTTGGATTATTTCAATTTCAAGCATGCAAGGCTAACAAAACAAGACTAAAACTCTTGTCTTTGACCCCCAATTATAAATTTCATTCGCTTATCAACAGCTCCATTACATACAGTGGTTAACTTTAAAACAATAAACTAGAAATCTAAATTTATTTATTCAGAAAGTGAATTTATACTAACAAAGCACCACTCTGATCTCTTTAAGTACTGCATGTCAGGTTTAGTTAAAAAAATTTTTTTTAATGTTTGTTTATTTTTGAGAGAGACAGAGCAGGAGCGGGGGAGGGAAAGAGAGAGGGAGACACAGAATCTGAAACAGGCTCCAGGCTCTGAACTGTCAGCACAGAGCCCGACGCGGGGCTTGAACTCACGAACCGCGAGATCATGACCTGCGCTGAAGTCTGACGCTTAACTGACTGAGCCACCCAGGTGCCCCTGTAAGGTTTCGTTTTTAAAGATTTCTGGAAGAAGAGGTCATCCTGAGATTGGTTACTTATGTAGTATTTCACAAGCATTTACTGAACATCTACTATGTGTGAGCACAGCACTAAGCTCCAGCGACTCAGCTGTGAGAGAGGCACTGTTGATCTGTGCTCTCATCTGTCACACATCTACTGCAGGCCACCAGTGACAGGGATTCCACGTTCCTACAGTCACTTACACTGACCTTTTAAAAGAGGTTGGAAAGCCTATTGATATGGTAGGTTTCAAGCTCAACCCACCCATGATTCTTCTGCTTTCTGGTTGCTGGGTAGAACCAAAGAGTCAATTTAATAAAATGCTGGGTATTTAGAGATAAAGCAAAGAAAAAATGATAGAAGCAAAGGGCAGTGCTTATTATTTCATATTCTTGCTATCAGCATTAGGCTTGGGGAAGATTCCTGAATATTTAAGGCATTCTGTGGAACATGCACAATTTTTCACTTGGGAAAGCAGAACATTTTAAGAACTGAACCAAATCTCTGAAATTACTTGCTAACTTTACTCCAGTCAAATCTGAGTTCAAAAGATACAGCATATACAAATTTCAGTCTGTACTTAGAGCATGACAAATAGTAATTTTCCATTCTCTGAACTTTTTGGTATTCAAATTATAATAGCTAACAGCAGCTAACATTTATGGAGCAACTTAACGTTTGCCAGATACTTTGCTAAATGTTTTACATGTATCATCTTATTGAGTTCTTCCAACACTCTAAAATGAGAGCATTATCATTCCCATTTTACAGATGAGTAACATAAAGGTTAGGCAGTTTAGTGACCTTAAAATGAATAAAGTCAGGGCACCTGGGTGGCTCAGTCAGTTGAGCATCTGACTTCAGCTCAGGTCGTGATCTCATAGCTTGTGAGTTTGAGCCCTGCGTCCGGCTCTGTGCTAACAGCTCAGAGCCTGGAGCCTGCTTTGGATTCTGTGTCTCCCTCTCTCTCTGCCCCTCCCCCAGCTCAACTCTGTGTCTCTCAAAAAATAAATAAACATAAAAAATTTAAAAAAATGAATAAGGTCAAACAGTTGAATGTTAGTAACTAACACCAATTCTCTTAGCACTGAGGATCTGAAATGGCAGCGCGCATAGTTCTGAATGAGAACTCAGGATTACAATCTAATATTTCCTTTAAGGAGACATTTCAGACAGAAAAGGCAATAGTTAGCTATTTCTGTGAGGGACCTGATATGCCTCAGTTCCCCAACTGCCCAAAGGAGTGATTGTTTCTTGGTTCTTTCACATCACCCTCTTATTAAGTCACAGAGAGCCAAAGTTAGTCTCCTGACCACAGAGAAAAGAGTTAGTCTTCAGGCCCACCCTTTCTCTGCTCTTTTATTCTCTTATATAAGAAAAGTCCATATTGGGGCGCCTGGGTGGCTCAGTTGATTAAGTGTCCAACTCGGCTCAGGTCATGATCTCGGTTTGTGGGTTCAAGCCCCATGTTGGGCTCTGTGCTAACAGCTCAAGCCTGGAGCCTGTTTTGGATTCTGTGTCTCCCTCTCTCTCCGACCCTCCCCTGCTCACACTATCTCTCTCTCTGTCTCAGAAATAAATAAAACATTAAAAAATTAAAAAAAAAAACAAAAAAACAAAGAAAAGTCCATATCGTTCCACTAGTTTCTCCACTTTTGAATAAGAAAAGTCCCCAGACAGGAGGCGGGAAGTAACATGTTGTATTTTCAATGGACTGAAGACATTATCCTTATATGGTAGCAGATTCCTCTTTCTTCAGCTCTGGCTGCACTTTATTTCCAAAGCCTGAGCTTAGGAGAGGACTTCCGAAGAAGTCTAGTCATCTATGGATTACAAGTTGCCTGTGCCAGGTGCTGTTACCATTACTCACTCTTGCGAGATGCTGGCAAAAAGGGTTTACCGTGACTTCCCTCAGGATCGACTCTTTTATGCAGAGTCTTAAATTCTGTTGTCTGATCAGTTCTATCTTCTGTTAAACAGACTACTGTTTTAAGATCCTGAAAGCACCAGAGAATTTAGCTTTGCCTAAGGACTTACTATATAATTCTTTAACACTTTAAATAGGGTATTTAGAAATTAAGAGGGGAAAAAAGGATGAGGAGAAACATTTTCTCATTTGATTTAAGTTACATGGAAACTTCTTTTGAAATGGCTTCTAAAAGACCTGCCAAAAGATAAGGGATGCATATTATGCTGTACACATAATTTATGTGCATTCATGTGTTTGGAAAAAGCTGATCTTAGGAGTATGTTTTATTTTTTTATTTTGAGGCAGAGAATGTACACACCCATGAGTGGAGGGGAGGGACACACACACACACACACACACAGAGAGAGAGAGAGAGAGAGAAAGAGAGAGAGAGAGAATCTCAAGCAGGTTCCACGCTCAGTGCGGAGCCTGATGCCAGGCTCGATTTCATGACCCTGTGATCATGATCTGCGCTGAAATCAAAGGTTGGATGCTCAACTGACTGAGCCACCTAGAAGCCCCTAGAAGCACATTTAAAAAGTAATTTTGGTACCAGCTTGCTTTAGAACCACCATTAAGTTCACAATAATCACCCTTTCTTCTCCTAAGGTCCCACTGTGCTAATGAGAAAAACCAAGGTGGTTTCTAAGAAGGTTGTGGTGTTCAAGAAAAGAAGAGAATTCATGACTGGAAAGTATACTGAGAGTTCTTCTAATTCACTAGTTCCTTAGGGCAGAATTGTATTTCAAGCACTACAGAGGGAAAATCAATCTATACCTTTAAAAAGGTTTTGAAGAGCAGTTTGAAAAACCTTCGTGACTTCTCATGTTTATCTGGAAACTCCTTTTTCCTCCATCTACAGATATGCTTCCTTACTTCAAACAAACACACAAACAAAAAACCAGAAAACAAAACAAAACAAAAAAACCCAAATGTCAACATCTAATGCATCTTTGTACTGAAATAAAATAGAGCTGGTTTGTCTGCTTTTAAATTTTCCTTCCGGAAATAGTAATTCAGTTCTGACTTTGGGCAGCAGAGGTTAGGTGATCCAGTGCTAAATTTGGAACGAGAAGATCTAGATGTGTCAGCTCTGTTGCACAGGCTTCAGGACACAGCATGAGATCACCAAACCTCTAGTTTGTACCCTTAATCCCATCACTGACAATATGGGGTCCGTAATACCAGATGTTAATGTCCCAAAGGTTGGTTGTGAATTTCCCACGACAGAATGGCTGAAATAGGACTCAAAGGATGGATGCGGGCTCCTTCTAGTAGCGATCTTTTCAAGACAGGTGTTTATAAAACGCTTCTTGGCAAACGCGTGGTAGGAGTGGAGAGCAGGGGGCAGGGGTCTGGGTAGTAGACATTCTGGAGGCTAGCTCAGCTACTCGGGGGCTGGTCTGGAATGGGGAGGGGGGTGGCTGCACGGGTGAGCCACTCTGGAGGAGGGGGCACAGGGGGAGCTGCTACGGAGCCCCAGGACTGCAGGAGCAGGTGCACACGCACGGAAGAACGATGTAAGAAAGGAAAGGAGAGCAGCGCGTGCTGCCTAGGGCTAGCGGGACACCCAGGATGCTCATCACTTGCAGAATTTGTATCAGGGTATTATGAAATCCAATGACAGAGTGAGATATAGATACAAATACAGATACAGATATACACACACACAGGTGAATGTTCATGTGTGGCCCTCTACTTTCATATTTGAGCTCGTTACTTCTGAGTGTCACCGGTTGAGAGTTTACCTTCCACGAAGGCTCATTCTTCAGAAATGAAGAACGGTGATATGTATGCACCCTGGTGTGAAATCCTGACATGCACCCAGAGGTACAGGCCTGCTAGCTGTAGCCAGCCACGTCCTCTGGACCAAGGCCTGCTAATAGAATTTTTATGAGTACCTACACTTATAGCAATTATTTATGGATTAGAAGAAACAACTTATTCATTTATTACTTACGAGATGTTAATGCATTTGTATTCATTTAAAAAAACATCGCTCATTTTCACATATCAACTGCAATATGGGGTTATTTTTATACATGTGCTCTTTGACCCCAGAGAACATAAGAGAATAGAGAATGCATATTGCAAATGCACGTTCATTTAAACGATACATTTCTTGTAGGAAACAGGTGACCCTACTCCTACCCAGTTGTGAGTAAGGAATCCAGCAGTTGTAAAAGAACTCATTCACGAATGGAGCTCTGTCAACAGGCAAGGAGAAGGTTCTAGCTCTTCTCCTCCAGTGTACCAAATCATGTGATACTTAGGTCAACTGGAATGAAGGCTGAAGGATATACCCTAACCGAAAGAACTACAATCATGCATATTTTTCAATATCAAATGTAATTATTATAACCCTAATATGTATCTAACAAAGGTCATGTTAAACCCAGATTGTGACAATGACAGGTTTCATAGTTTGTGAAAGCATCATGTGTGAAAATTACTATATTTCATATACTAAGTCAAAGTACCAAGTGCAAAAAGAACAAGAAAATGTTTCTTTGCCAACATTTATTATTTTACCACATATCTAGAATTTCTAGAATCACAGTCTCCAAATGTATTGGTAAGCCCCAACTTGGAAGCGCGAGGCACTGCTTCAGACAAGGACGAGCTAGACTAGCACCATGATCCCGATTTCACTTAATGTTATTTTCAAGATACCTAACAGTTTGAAAGCACACAAGTCAAGGGCACATCACTACACGACTGAAGCAACAACACTGAAAAACACGAGTGGTCCTGTGATAAATGATGCATCATTTCTACCTTTCTGGGAAAGTAAGTACACGCTGCCTATACCACATAAAAGGTTGTTATTGACTGTCTGACACCTTCAAAATGGGTCTCTAAACCCAAAGAGAAATACGCATTCTAGTGACGCCTCACGGTGGAGTAGCATCAGGTTGGTCAAGATCCACAGATGAAAACAACAGAGGACAATTAAAAGTGTGCATATGTACATGGGCAAATGATGACGGGATTCCATTCCTTCAGTTATTTTTCAATTTATATACATGGTAAACTGCACTAGGAGAAGCACTGAAGAGGCAAGAGCAATGGAGACAGATACCTTTTTTAAAGACTTACAAATGAAACATAAAAATGTAAATAACTTCTACTCATGAATTCCATTATCACGAACAACGTTCACTCTGAAGGCCAACACATGGGACAATATCTAAATGTTAAATTGGTGAGGCACAGAAAGCCCTACCTGTGACAAAGAGGTGATACTCTCTCTAAAAAAAGATCAACACCACACAACGGCAACATCACTGCTAACTCACTCACAAGTTTGAACTCTTGGTCTGAAGACAGAGGCCCCTCTGGGGCACCTTTATACACCCAGACTTAGCACAGTGCTTGGCATGGCACAGGTGCTTGAAATATGTCAGACTTCCAACTACGAATTACTTAGCAGAGCAGATTTTAGAAAAACTCTTAAAATATTCCAGAAAATATTCTACAAGAATTTAAACACTTCAGTTTAAAACTATGTCCCATCCTTCTTCAAACATTTGAGTGCCTACTGTATATGGGCTAGGCCTCTTGTAAGGTAGGTACTGAGGACTTAGAACCTAAAAGAGAAAGGGAAACACACACACACACACACACACACACACACACACACACACACAATCAAAGGTTGTGGTAGAATTACTTGATGGGGACCCAGAAGAAGAGTGGTCAATACAAGGTGTCATAAGCAAAAGGGGCGGCGGGGGGGAGGCTTACATTGTGGAGAACAATATTTTCTTTAAAGGAGATTATGTGGAACTTTGAAGAACACGAACATGTAAAAGGTAGGTCAAGGAAGAGGAGTGAGCAGAGGGGTGTAATTGAGATATGAAGGTCAGCTGAGCATATCACACCAGGAAATTCTGTTAATCTAGGTCACAGTTTCGTTACTTGTAAAGGGGTCAAAATTTTTTCTAGACATTAACAGGACGTCGGCTATATAGAAGCTCTGGCCCTACAGAAGCTGGCTTTGCCACTTCCTTCGAATAGTCAACATTTTTTGAGTCTGCTAAACACTGTCCTTACAGCTTTACATGTATTAGCACATTGAATCCTGACTGTAGCCAGTGGATAGGGATTAATAGCAAGCCTTATTGTATAGATTAGGAAATCAAGGCACAGAGATATTAAATAATTTGCTTAAGATTACAGAGTTAATATGGGGTTACCAAAATATGAAAATAAGCAGGCAGCTTCTTTAATCTCTATTCTTCCTTTCCTCATTTTAAAGATTAAGATAATAGTACCTTTTAGGACATCTCAAAGAATGGTTATGAGGAATAAACGAAACAATATGTATGCGACTGCGTGGAACTGTAAAAAGCTTCAAAATGTAAAATATCACTGAAAGGTGGTTCTACCGAAGTACACTGTCCATTTCCTGGGGAAATCAGACTTCAGTGTTTCCCTGTGGTGAGAAGTGTTAAAAATGAGTTTGTGGAGAATCACTTTGGAGACCTCCCTTTACCACCAGAGGATGAATTATTTACCAGCAATATAACCAGGCATGCCTGGGAGCAAATTATTGATTCCAGTGCCTCTTTCTCATTCCGTATCTGGTTTCCTCTGTCATCAGGTAGCACATAACCCACACGAGGCAACGTCAGACACAAATGACGTTTGGATGATCGTCCTTGAGGAAGTGGATAATTAGGGAGGTGGCATTTCAATAAAAATAATTGCTGACATACATGATCCTTCTCTGTCCAGACCTTTAACCTGAATTAGCACATTTAAATTTCAATTGGTTGGGCTCTGGGAGAGAGAGACTTTTGTTATGTTGTACCTCAGAGGAAAATGGTAATGAGGAGTCTGATGATTCCCTTAAGCCAAACAGCCAATAAATGTAGCAGACAGAATTTGAACTAGCATCCCCTGATCCCAAAGCTTCTGCTTTGCCATGGAGTTCCTCAGACTTCTGTTTTTTAATACTTATTCACCCCAGGTCAGTTTTAAGGGCCTTAAAAAATTACTGGAGAACAGAAATCTACATTGAGTACTTCAGAGGCCACATCTCCCTCTGTGGCCAATTACACCACTAGATTTGCTTTGATGGACATTTCCTATAAAGTAAACGATCTTCCCTTATTTTCATCAGGAGGTGCTTTCTGATGTGTGCTTTGGGACCATGGGCCCACGGCTGCTATGATCGTGGTGAGGTCCAGCTCCTTAGCGCTTAGAAGGAGAAATGATTTAACTTTTTATACCAACATGGATTGACCCTCTGCACAGTGCCACTTAAAATTGAGTACCTGTTGATCAACTAACAGATTAAAGAGAAAAAGACACTTATTCTCTGTTCATCTGGGAATGTCACATGCCTTAATCCCGTTAAGCCAGACCCTGCATCTCTATTTTGTTCCAAATCCTATTTCCAGAGTTGTGGTGTTTGTAGGTGCTTGTGGCTTTGAAGGCATGGCGATAAAAACCAGAAGACTGATTTTCAAATCCATCAATATACACACAAGAAACCAAAAAAGCCATCGAATTAGCACATCCACAGGACAAAGAATTAAAAAAGAAATTACCCAGACAAAGCCCATCCAGGAGGTGACCCTTTTTTATTGGACTAATTACAAGGAAATATAAAAGGGCAAGCTTTTATTAATCAAGCTCTTTTCACTCAGCCATGAAGAACTGCTAGGCAGGAAGAAAGCAAAGAGACAGGGTGTTAATGTAAGCCTGATAATTAAATTCAGAATCAAGTGGATCAGAGGGAACGGCGTATATGGAAAAGTCAGGTGGAGGTAAGAATTGGCATTCTAATCCCATATAATACAATCTGGTTTGTGGAAACAAGAGCAAAGGAAAGCCATCAAATATACATTTTTAAAGCATCAATAAAGGAGGCTACATTGAAGAGAAAAGTGAACTGCGAAAATAATACCACTGAGGCATTTTGTAACATCTTGCTTTCCAGAGCATAAAGAGCTTTCCTACATAATCTCCTCCATTTATTTTCATATCATTCTTGTGAAATATATAGACAAGAACAGGCATGAGGGACTCAATCTTGCCCCAGATCACATAATTAGAGAGTGACAGAACAGGTCCCAAATCTCTGAAATTCAGGTCAGTATTCTACCATTATCCTTTCAACATTCTGTTGAACGTAATAGTTCGAAGCAGAGAAAGGGTAGAAGTGATGTAACCAATATTTAAAGACGTTCCTAACATAAAAAAAACATTCTTGTTGTCCCCAAATCTGAATATTTCTACTTGTCTTAAAATACTGCATAAAGGATGGGAAACAGCCATGAAAAAGTTAAGGGGAAAACCACCAAAATCCAGAGATTAAAGTTCTTTAGCTTAAATTTGCTGTGCAAATGAAGCCTAAAGCCAGGCCTCAGTTTTCCTACCACACCAAGATGAGGACGTCGAAAGAGGATTCATTTCAACGATTGGTATGTACGTCCCTAGCCTGCTATGCCGCGTGCAGTGGTGTGCTGATTCACACACACGAGCAAAAAAAAAAAAAAAAAAAAAGGAAAAGAAAATGATGACCATAAATCGTGAAGAAGGTGAAAATTTGGTTTATATGGTGGCCTATGATCAGAGAGGAGAAGAGGCTGATAGTGTGGGGGACTGTACGGAGGAGTTTGCATTCTTAAGAGCATGCTTAAGTTGAGTCTTGCAGAATTTGTTTTCTCGGTGAACAGTGTACTTTGGGAAACACACGCTCAGTGTGGCTGGAACACGGAGGTGAGAAAGCAGTAACAGAGTTGTCTTGCAGAGGGTCTCATGAGCTGTGCTAAGGGCTCTGGACTTCTAAACGATGGCAAGGTCTGGAAGAACCGTAAAGAGAGGGGCAGTGCCCTTTGCATTGTAGGCACGGCATCACTGCAGGCATGGCAAAGATCAGACACGGGTGGCAGCGGAAGGAATCGGAATCCAAGGAGATCAGTTAGGAGTGTAGGTTAGTATTTCAGGCAAGAGATGATGAGGGCATGTGGGGTGAGAAGCCAACACTGCCGAGAGGTATTTAGGCGGAAGAACGCTAGATTGGGTAATCAAGTGGATGCTGGTTTTGACAGAGGAAGGGTTAATCTGAGTCTTCTGGCTTGCATGGGAAATAGAAGATGGGGCTTGGAAAACATGAACAAATAGACTCTTTTCCAGTGATCGTCTTCAGAAGTCAGGGTCCTTGGTGTTTTGCAAAAAGATGCCTTCCTGTATTTAAGATCTATTTATTTAGCCGGGGCCAGATTAAGCAGACCTGGGTGGGCTGGACGAATGCCAGGGCAGGTGCCATTTCAGGATAGGCAGCTTGCATATTCGGAGGAGGGGCAAAGAGATGGACCAGAGCCGAACCGTTTGCACAGTGAGGACACATACCCTACGAGCACCACGACAGCGTCTGTCTGATTGACCTGTGGGTATCTGTGGCTCACGCACTCTACTTTAAAGCCACCAGCTGATACTTTGCAAAAGATGTTTACCTTCAGATTTTCTTCATCTGAAAACTTTTTTTTGTCCTTCATCATCAAACAGAGATGCACGCACACCCTTGGTAAATACCATTTATATGCCAGTGCTGCCCAATTTGTATCTACAGACTGGCCTTCTCCTCCATGCTCTTGGCAGTAGCCACAACTTGCTCAGACAAAAACTTTCCTTCCTCCTTTCCTTCCATAAGCAATACTATTGACCCTGCCTTCAAAGTGTAACCGCACTGCACCTAGTTCTCTCTCTCTCCGCTGCTACCACTTTATGTCGCTATCATCTTCCCCTCAACCCCGGGCCCAGACCCTTTACTCGTCCTGATTCTACTCTTCTACTCCTTTCTCCACAGAGCAGCCAGGTGAGCCTTCAAAGTATGTATCTGATCATTTCACTCTCCTCCCGTGGCCCCCGAGGCCCCCACAGACTGTAGACTGTGTGCTTCTGTCTGGTCAACTTCTCTGACCTTATCTTGCTATCCCCACCCCCCACTCGAATGTTCCAATTTCTCCCCACCCCAGGGCCCTTGTTTCTAGCACCTGGAATAATTGCCCCCAGATCCTCACGCAGCCGGCTCCTTCCCATCCAGATCCCAGCTTCCGGGTCAACTCCTTTCAAGAGGGTTCTTTGGAGCAAGCCTGTTGGATGGCATGCCAGTCATCTCCACTCATATCCTGGTTACACTTCTCTTCAGAGTACTCATCACTACCAAATGTCTGTGAGTTGTCTGCCTCACCCTACTACATGCTAAGCTCCGGGAGGGCAGCGGTCTTGTTNGATGAATGAGCATGAATATTTTAGACAAGTGATGATGCTGTTGAGTTAAAAAAAAATTCTGCCAACTTCAAAAGCACCCAGGTTTATAAAAGCGATGGAGAATGTAAATACTTAAATTGCAATGTAAAATCAAATTCAGGCTACGATAAAGAACAGACTCAGTTAATGTGTTCTTAGGAGCCACAGGATTTAAAATAAGCAAGGAGCACTCTGATTGCCATCCTCATTTTCTAGAAGGTATTGCCAATATGTTGGTTTTTTTTTTTTTTTTTTTTTTTTTTTNCAAGTCTCCCATTCAGGAGCGGAGAGAGGGGCAGACGTGTAAGCTCACACATGTTCTCTTCATATTTTCTCACCTTCCCAAGCCAGTTTTGTGTTTCTTTAGTACACCCTTCACACTCCCAACAATGTGAGTAGTGCCCCCTGGGGTTGTGCACTATGACAGTCTTGAAAAGAGAGAATCAAGCCAAATGTGGCAGCACATTTGTGGCTGTCTAGGCTTCTTTATGAGGGGCGCTTTTCTGTTAAAAACGTCTTCACAACACAATTGCGGGAAAAAAAATATCATTGCTATGTACAGTCAGTTCCTAATATAAGCAAAAAAATGAAAATGAGCCAAACTGCATATTATTCTTGAGGATGGTGCTGTGACAGTTTTAGGTTTTAGCTTAACTCAGCTGGGTCTCAGGGTCCCTTCCTCTGAATGGTATCCCCATGACTCTCTGCTCTCCTCTCCAAAGTATCTCTCGTACCCGCGCTTCCTGAGAGAAACGAGAGCATCAGGCACACAATTCAGAGGGAATGTAGCCTTCCAGGAACTCCTGGCACAGTATATGAAAGAGACAGGGTGTGGACTATGCAAAATACATTATCTATTAGCCTGGGTAATCTTGACTTTCAAATAATCGAGACTCTACTGTACAGGAGGAAGACTTCTGACGATTTAACACAAGTTCTTATGATCAAAAACCAGGTTACTATCCACAAAAGTAGAAAAACCCATGAGGGTCAGCAATATTTCATAGGAAATATTGGCACACTACCAAGAAGGAAGGAGACAGAATGAGCCTAGTCCCATTTAGAGGTAGAGACTGAAGCAACTGGCTGCATTTCAGTTTTATGACACTATTGCATCAATGTCTACTTCAGGTCCTTTTAGGAGTGTTTACAGCAGGCTCAGGCTCACCTCTAGGTGGCAGCAATCTCCTTCTCTTCTCAACGTGGCTGCCTCTGGCCTTTGTTTCCTACCGCCACCCTAATTCCACACTTCCTTCATCTTCCCAAATAAATACTTCACAGCCTGTAAACTTTGGGGAAGATTACTGTAAGCTACTTTCCCTGCAAGAAATCAGTCTATTCTTGCCGTTAAGCTACAGGGTTCTTCGAAGAGTACAAACTAATTCAGGCCTAAAGTGAAAAAATAACAGAGAACTATTTTCTTTCTCCATACCTATCAACCTCAAACTCTAAGGAAAGCGATGTTTTTCTTTACAGTCCTCTGAGGAAAAGAGGCAATGAGTAGAGGAATGAGAAAACTGATGGAATTGGAGAGATCTCCATTTTACAATAATGATAATTTAATTTTATGGGTGATTTTTAAATAGCTGCTTCTCTGAAGGATGTAACCTGATACGCCCATTTATGAGGGCGGCCCAAATACATCACCGATGAGAAGATTCAATGATCACACAAAATTGGTAACATACAGAGAATGACCTTTCTGTTTGTTTGGACTTCCCAGAAACTGAAGCTCTGTCTTTATCCTAAAAAGCTACCATTTCTGCTCAGAGGTAATATGTGGGCTTTCTGGAGCACATATTTACCTAATGCACTGAACCACAGTCCTACCCACATACATCCACCTACTCAGGGCTCTAATTTTTTTTTTTCTTTTTTTGAGATAAAGAGAGAGAGCACATGTGTGTGCACATGTGCAGGAGGAGAGGGGCAGAGGGAGATAGAGAATCTTATGCAGGCTCCATGCTCAGTGCAGAGCCAACATAGAACTCAATCCCACAACTCTAGGTTCATGGCCTGAGCCAAAATCAAGAGCTGGATGCTTAATGGACTGAGCCACTCAGACACCCTAAGATTCTAAATGGCTACAGTTAAGAAGGACTCAAGGTTGCTGAGTTCAACTCCAGCTTTCTTTGAGGCTATAACAAATGCTGGGGGTGTCAGAGAATCACTCAGGTGGTAGTAAAGATTTCTTTTATGTAACACTGACAGAGGACTGTGGGCTAATAGGGTTTATGAAACACTTTCAAGGTGATACTAAAACGGGTATTACCTCTTTTGCACTCTTCCCAAGACCTAATTTGAAAATTTTGGGTCAGATACCGTTCATTCATTCACTTAATTGGAAATACTTAAGTGCAGAGGTGCCTGGGTGACTCAGTGGGTTAAGGGTCCAACTCTCAGTTTCGGCTCAGGTCATGACCTCTCGGTTTCGTAAGTTCGAGCCCCGCATTGGGCTCTAAGCCGACAGTGCTGAGCCTGCCTGGGATTTCCTCTCTCTCTCCCATTCTCTCGGCTCCTCCCCTACTCATGTGGTCTTTGTGCCTCTCAAAATAAGTAAATAAACTTAAAAATTAAAAAAAAAAAGAAACGCTTGAGTGCAAAAAGTATAAAGACTAATTTAGGATGAGTGACAAATTTATACCAGAACCCAAGCTGTAGACATGAGCTTTTCTCCTTTCCCAAGGTGTTCCTCTATTCTATGTATCTTAACTCAATTACTATGGGTATTTGCTTTTAAAGGCTACGTTTTAAAATAAGGGATTCAAAGCAGGATTTCTGAGAAAATGGATGGTTTGGGGAGATTAGAATAAAAAATTGAAAGTTTTAAGGTAAATGGAGCCTAGTCTGACTGAACACTGCTCTTATGATTTGGCCAATAATCGCAAATAAGACCTGAAACAAGCCATGGATTTTAGTTTCTAATTGCGGATTATCTTCATCATCCAAAATATAAGGAAAGCTGGGTGCCAACTCATAACATTAAAGCTCATTAACTACCTTTAACGGCAGCTTCCAGTTCACTGAATCATGGTGCTAGTTTATGAAGTGTAGTCTTCCCATCACCATTTGGTACCAGCACCACCTCTGCCTCTGGGAAACTCCTCATTACATGTCTTAGTGGAACTGTTAATCAGGACACCTTTCGTCCCTCGGCCAAGGGCTGGGCATCTGAGCCAGCCAGGGGCCGATAAGACTCTGCCTAGCTCTGCTGTGGTTTTGAGGAGGTGACATCAAGGAGCCGGAGCTGAGTCACTCTAAGTCTGCACCTGCTTATTAAATCCTGCTCCGGGACCCTGGGTGCCGTCCTGCTTCCTGTGTTTCCTGAGGCCCAGCTCTGCTGTTTTTCCTTGGACTTTGTAACCTACTTCATGTCCTTCTCTACACAATTTCGTTTTGCTCAAGTTGGCCAGACTCGGTCAGCTTCCATTACTGCGGGCAAAAGAACCTCACTTGATAAAGGAGACTAAACTGAGTGAAAGTGCAGACGGGGCAATGGTTACAACCAGACAGCTGGTCCCAGCCGCATCTGGAACCCTCCAGATTCTTCTCAGCTGTGGGCGTATATGGAGCAGTTGTGACTAAAACCTTTGTGATAATGGTAGGTTTTAATTTTTGGATAAATGTGTCATATACCAACTATTGCTCTCTTGAAACCGATTAAAAGAAATATGTTAATTAAGATACTGATCCTACCTTAGATAACCTAGTGCTGTACTAAGAAAGAAGTGTCACAAATAGCTAGTTTTAAGGAAATTACCAGGAAACTTTTTGAAAATCTAGTGGTCATTGAGAAAAATTAAAGTAAGATGAGAATATGCTCAATTACAAAAATTGCTAGTTCAATGTCCACGTGTAGATGAAGAAATGTCCATGGCTAGAAAAATGACTTTGCAAATTTGCATGATGAATGAAAATCAGAATAAAACTATTGACACATCCTGTATTCTCACGGGGAAATTCCCTTAAGATATATCAGCCCGAGTAGTATTTCTGGCATATTCAAAGGAACACATGAGGATTTTTGATTGGGTCCCAATATTAGGCATTTTATCTTTCAAATATATATTTAGAAGGCAACTACGATTAGCCAATTTTTTATTACAAATATATTCACTGAAAAATACTATGATGGACTAAAAATGAATGCATCTCTAAGACACGGAGATTGCTCTGTATACACATGGGCAGTGAGTTAGCAATTTTAAAGTTAAAATGAAGAAAGACTCCTGGGGCACTTGGGTGGCTCAGTCGGCTGAGTCCAACTCTTGATTTTGGCTCAGGCTGTGATCTTATCTGTTTGTGGGATCAAGCCCTGTACTGTGCTCTGCATTGAGAGCACAGAGCCTGCTTGGGATTCTTGCTTTCCCTCTCTCTCCGTTCCTCCCCTGCTTGCTCTCTCTCTCTCAAAATAAATAAAGAAAGCTTAAAAAAAAGTCTTCATTTGAATTTTATATATTAATTATAATATGCCTTATGCTGGTACTTTCAGAGACACACAGTTTATTCATACTGGGATGGTTTTATTCTGCATTATTCATTAATGACTCCTTACATCCCCTTGTTCCTCATGTTTCCTTATCACACATCATTATTTTAAAGTTCTACACACGAACAAGTTTAACAGGGAGGAGAATGTGACAGGGAGTAATGCACACTGTGCAACTTAAAACTTTAAAAAGCTATGGTTTAAGTAGCTTTCCCAAAGTAACTCATGATTTCAGACTATGTAATTTTAAATATCCTTAAGTGTATAAAACCAACCTAAAAAAGTCACAATTACACGAAAAATGTTATAAATCTCAGAATCACAACCTGGTATTTTTTTTCCTTTTTCTTTTGCTTAGTTTGGATTTAGTTTGCTCTGGTTTCCTAATATGGAAGCTTAGATTATCGATATGAGATCTTTCTTCTTTTCCAATAGATACCTTTGATGCTATAAGTTCCCTTTTAAACACTGCTTTTGATGCATTTCACAAATTCTGGTACGTTGTGTTCTTATTTTCATGTACTTAAGAATATTTTTAAATTTCTTTTGAGCTTTCTTCTGTGACCCATGTGCTATTTAGAAGTGGGTTGTTCAGCCTCCACCAATTTTTGGGTTTTCCAAATAAGTCCAACTGAATACTGAAGTAATATTTCTTGGCCATGCTAAAATCAGTTAGTAAGAGCACCTGGCTGGCTCACTTGGTAGAGTATGGGATGCTTGATCTCGAGGTCACAAGTTCAAGCCCCACGTTGGGGGTAGAGATTACTTAAAAGAAATCTTTAAAAAATAAAAAATTAAAATTAGTTAATAAAGTGGAGATGCTTTATGACATGATAGTGCCACGCCCAGCTACAAGGCTGAGAAGATGCTGAGAATCAACAGAGTATAAGGAGAGGCCCTATAGGGTCTTCTATCAGCCTTTCAGTAAGATACTGATGTGCTTCTGAGCAGCAGATCGGTAAAGACAAAATGCTCATGGCCTTTGAATAGAAAAATGTTTCAGAAGTGGTGACCTTTGTGGCTCAGCATGATCTTGTAGCCCAATTCTTCTAGAATTAAGGAAATAATTGCAGAAAATAACCTTCTTTAATTCTTTTCCCCAAACCATCTTTATTGTGACTGATGCAATATTAGAGGCAAAAGTCAGCTGATGCTAATAGGAATGAGAAACACTCTTATCATGAGGTTTCTTGTGGAAATTCTGGGTGATAGAGAATTCAAGAAAATTAGACACAGGTCTTTAATAAGGTCAGTCTGAGAGAGGGTACACAAGTTTGAAGTATACATAATTGTCACTAAGCTATGACGAGGTGGCAGAAGTAATTAAAGAATTTAATAGCTGAGACTGGATTAGAAAATACAAAAAGATGCAAATTGGGAGGGAATTAAAATGTAGCAACACCCTGAAGGCACTCTTCATTGTAATTCAGTATGAATACAGAGAACTTGCAAACTGGTTCACAATTCCATGAACTATGGCCCATTTTCCGAATCTGTTATCAAACACTGGAGAGAGAATGCTTCCAAATTAAATCTACAGGCGACCTGCTGTCACTTATTTGCCAACATGTATGGATTAAAAAACCTACGAGGCCGGGAAGGCATTCTGGGAACTAAAATTTACACATATTCATGTCCATACCTATTACCATAATGTCAAGAAGCGAAGCAGTGGAATGCTCTGGTAATTAATGTAACATAATCAATATTATCTATAAATACTTAGCAGGCAAGGACCCATGAGATGCTGAATAAACATTCTGGCAAAGTAACTGCCACACAGAGTGGGCAGCACTGTCTCCATGGGGGCCATCTTATGTCCCCCTTTTCTCCGGCATCACACCAACATCATGGGAACCTCCCACGCAAAAGCTTCCTGCGTAATTAGTGGTGAACTAGCTAGCTACCTTACTTAATCATGAGCACTTCTCTTGCTGTACCCATAGGTAGCAATTGCTACAAAGCAGAAAGACGACTGGACAGGTTTGAAGAGACCTGGGTTTATGCCCACGTCCGACATGTTACCTTGCTGTCTTTGGGCCTCCATTTCTACATGTGGAAAGTGAGAAGCTGAAATAAACTTGTTTATATTTCCTTCAGCTCTGAAACCGATAGCTACTACATTTGGAAATGCTCTGTCTCTCCCTAAAGGGCTAATTCTACATCAGCTCTCTGAAAGGTTTCCCATATCAACACCTTCAGTGCCTCTCAATATTAAGGCAAAAAGTTTAAACAAGAAGTGCTCTTAATTTTCTGACAAAGATACATACTTGTCATATCCTTCAGGAAGATTCTGTGGAATCACATCTAACATTTGCAACTGTGGGCATTTAAATATTTGAGCTCATTGTAGCACCATAAGCCAATAATAAAGCATGTGTGAAAAGGTTCTTTCTGCTCTCCACAAAAATCTGTGACACAGTACTCTTTCACATCCAAATGTGAAATGTGATTCACACTCAGAATGTGTCATGATTTGCAGTTACACTAGTAAAACCAGGACTTCTTTGTGTACACAGCTACATAACATCTCAGACACGTTGGTAAGAAAGAAACCACAATTGACACGGGTAGTGACAGCATCCAACCGGTTACAGCAAATTACTTCTATTTTACTGATAATTCCTGTTAATACTTTATTTTCTATGTCATTATATAAATAGCCCATAAAAATCTCTATTATGTAATGCTTACAGCTACTCTTACTTTAAGAGCCCTGCATGGATGTTTGAGCATAACCACCATCACAATAATCGCCAAAAAACGACATATACCCAGGGCGCCTGGGTGGCTCATCCGGTTAAGCATCTGACTTTGGCTCAGGTCATGATCTCACGATTCGTGGGTTCGAGTCCCGCGTCGGACTCTGTGCTGACAGCTCAGAGCCTGGAACCTGCTTCAGATGCTGTATCTCCCTCTCTCTCTGACCCTCCCCTGCTCACGCTCTCTCTCTCGCTCTCTCTCAGAAATAAATAAAACATTAAAAAAAAATTAAAAAAAACCAACGACATATACCCAAGTCCTCTATAATTTCAGGAATGGAGCAGGAAGAGGAGGGAAAAAAGGGTCAAAAGAAAAATGAGCATGTATCCATATGTATGCCTTTGGGATACTCAAGTTGATCCTGGGAATTTCTGGAGTTGTGTATCAACTTCAATGTTCAGGTCAGAGACTGTCCCCACCATACCCCTCCCTGTTCTGTTCTCACCTACACGTACATACCAAACACATGTTCCAGATCTCTATTCTATCTCTGAGAATACAACTGGAAGATGACATGGACACAGCCACTCTGCGCATTTGATACCAGAATAACTAGCTTTACCCCCAAAAATCTATAAAGAACAAAAGTCTCTCTGGACATTTAATTCTCTTAAGCTTGCCTCCTTCTCCCCCACCCCCCCACCCCCGCCCATGGAGCAAAATATTCTTTTTTTCCTGGCATTACTATATGCAAGGAAGAGGAGCAAGTGCTCTAAAAAAAGGTTTTCATAGTTACTGGACAAAGGAAGGTATGAATACCTCTACTTCGTATCAATGATGAAGGAAAGAGAAGGGATGTGCACATGAAATACAGAACAAAATCCACATGTTGAGCCTCAAAGGCTTCATCAATCCTTGAATCCACAAATGCTACTAGAGTGGGGTGGCAGGGAGGAGAGAGCCATTCTGATGGACAGAGTTTATGTATGGTTGGACTGCTACCTTTGATTAATTGAATATTAAATGAGTTGTACAATGCTCTCCTGTTCTTTACTGTGGTGCTAACACACAGCTGTCATGAAGTGCGTATTGCCATCATTCTTGAATCCCTGGACGTCAGCAGACACTTACAGCAAACCTGGCTCTGTCCTAACATCTGTCATTGCTCCCCTTACATCCCGGTGCTTTTCACCTCCTCCCTGGATACCTCCATTTGTTACCACATCCTCTTTCCATTCCAGCGAGTCGGTTTGCCTTGAACAGACGTTCTTTTCTTTCCACACATTTCTTCAGTTCCAGAGAGAAGAAACGCTGCCACAGGAATGAGGCCAGTGGACGCGTCCTCTCATACTAACATTATGCAAAGGAAAACACTACTTAAAATTTTTAAACCATCTCCACTCAATAATAAGCACTGGTTTCGTAGCTCAACCACAGCCACTGACATTTACAACGTATCAATTGTCATGCGTTTCCTGTGCGTAACTTGTATATGTGCTGCCGAAGCAAGCACGTCCTGTGCGTAACTTGTAAGTTCAAGCCTTTCCATGTTTTAGTGAGGCTTAATTGCTTTTCTGATGAACAATATTTTTTAACTGATTGGAGCATTTGCTAACTCAACTTCACAACATCACCCGACATCATTCATATACGGCGCTTGCAGCTCTAACTCAAGCCGGAGCCAAGCTAGTGTTGAATTTATCTCATGATTCTATAGATTATCCCAAACTTCTATTTGGGGAAGATCAACTGTCACTTTCCCTTTATCTCTATTGTTAGCACAAGTATTTTAACTTTCTGAATTTCCAGAGCCAATCTTTCACAAATCTTTCTTCACAAAGAAATAGCATGTGTTTATCACTCAACTAGATGTAGATGCTGGGTGAGTCACTGAACTTCTTCCTAATCAGGTGATTTATTTCCATATACCAGCCTCATAGCATCCACTTAAGAAAAATTCAAGGTAGTATATATAAGAGGGATTTTAACTAACTTGTGACCAAATAAAGCATATGTTTTAAATCCACATATGCTCCTACTCAGGTTAATTTAGAAATATCTCCAGGTCCTTGTTTATGAATTTCAATATATACAAAAGCAGTAACTCAACCCTCTGTTTTTCCTACTAATTCTAAGTCTTTACTCAGAAGCCTTCTTCTCTGGGATAGAACGGGTCTTAAATAGAGTTGATAACATTTCCCTCTGATATAAGTATAGCTCCTTAATGCATTATCCACATTTTATTACATGTTGTTCTTTATATGGTATCATATAATATTGTGTATCATATATACGTCACACACACACACACACACACACACACACACACACACACACACACACACTTCACCTGCAAGAAAGTGAGCCCCTTGAGGATGAAAACCATGTTTTATTTATCTTTCTAATCTAGTGCTCTTCACAGTGCCAGGGACTGTAAATAAATGCTGCTGAATAAATAAAAGTTGAATTTTCTCAAGGCTAGTAGTAAAAATCCTTTTTGTTTTTCATGGATTACTTCTCTGGAGATAAAAGTGGTTTAAACTTACTAACCAAATAATGGGCTATGAATTATGTAGGAACGAATTACCATTATTCCAATACTTCAGAAAGGAAGAGTGAAGGAAAGACTATTTGTTATTTACTTAGTGATTGCCACTTAGCCATTGAGAAATCAGTTGTTAGAATGTGGATGTGATAACTATTCATGTGTACTTATCCATTGGCTCATGCTGCTCACTTGGGCATCACATACTCTCTGTATGTAATAAAGTTTCTTTAGTACAGTATGCCTTGTACTGAGAAGGAATATCAGTTCTGGGCGGTCAGGAAAAGACCACCTTTCTCCCTTTCCATTTATGTAATGGGTGTCGGCATTATTATTCTCTTGACTTTCCAGGTTTGACAGGGGACAATATGCTTTAGTGACTGAGAGGGATGATGAAGGATGCCCCTGCTTTTAGACAGTGTATACCCACATGGCTGTACTCCCTGTGCTCCATTTCCCCCTCCGTGAAAAAGAAAAGCGCAATATTTAACAACATCACTAAGCTATTGTGAGGGTTAATTAGATTTAATGGGGGAAGGGAGGTGAGCTGATTACACACTATTCAGATTCAGAGAATCATTATTTTGTGTCTAAAAATAATCCTGATTTAGGAGCAAAATTAATTTGGAAGCTCAATCTTTGGTAATCATCTTCCCGTACTTAAAAAAAGCCATAGTTTTTAATCAAAATCCCATTCTAAGCACAATTCAGTGAAGTAAAATTGGAGATCTGTGAATTTGCATTGACTCCTGAAGTAATACGGTACACAGTTCAATTTTTTCTTTTTCTTTTCTTTCGGTTTTTGAAGATGCATTATGTGTAGAAAGGTTAATTTTGTGGAATGGAATAATGTAAACAAAGATAGTACATTAATTTTTTGTTTCACATGAAACATTTGTGAAACACTTTAAATTACTTCTTTAAAGAATTAGTAATCGAAGTTTTGCGACTGAAATAACTTTTCAGGTCATTTCCTCTAAGTTCCACCTATCTGTATTTGTTTCAAGAACGATTCAGTGCAAGAAGATCTTCAATCCATGTCCTAATTCCCAGACCTCATGAATGTTACTTTTCATGGAAGAGTGAATTCTGCAGATGTGATTAAGGATCATGAGATGGGAAGATTATTCTAGGCTATCTAGGTGGGTCTGAGATGTAAACACAAGGAAGTGTCTTTGTAAAAGGAAGGCAGAAAGAGATGTGACTACAGAAAGGAAGGAGACAGTGTGTGGCATGGGAGGCAGGAGGAGAAAGCCATGTGATGTGGGCCCATAAGCCAAGAACTGAGAATGGCCCCTGGAAGACAGAAAATGCCAAGAATCGATTGTCCCCTAGAGCCTCCAGAAGGAATCAACCCAACTGACACCTTGATGTAGCATCAGTAGATTCCCTTTGGATTTCTGACCTCTGGAACTTTAAGAGAATAAATGTATATTCTTTTAGCCAAAAAGAGAGAGGGAAAGGAGAGAGAGAGAGAAAGAGAGAGAGAAAGAAGAAAGACAAAGAAAACAATAAGGTCTTCATATGCCCCAAATTAAAAAAAAAAAATCCCTGGATATTTACACCTAAGATCAGAGGAAAAAAAATAATCTAAATAGCAATCATCAAAATTAATATCATAGATTAATTTACTACAAAAATCTTTATGAGAACTGAAAGTTGGTACCTAAGAAAAATCTGAGTTGTTGCCTAAATATCACTAAAAAAATGTACAATATCTTCCCAAAAAGGGAAACATTCTTTAAAAATGTAACAGTTGATAATCCTAGAAAATATACCGTAACTGTTAGGAGAAAAATGTTGCACTCCGGTTTTGGTGACTGAACTCTTTTCACTGAGAAGGAACCTGATTGCTTTTCTTTAGAACTTTCCAAAGGAAAGGGAGACTCTGGTTCAATGTGGATATTCAGTAGAAATGTATTCTCTACAGAGAAGTAGAAATAATTCTCTTCTGTTTTCACGCAGACCTATTAAAACTTCCCATAAGACTCACCCATTTTCATAACTTAGATACATACTCACCAAGCAAACTTCTGATTATTCATTCGATTTCCCCGGACCCTTGATACTGGGGACGGATGTACTCTGTAGGCAAATGAGAATAATCCAGTCATTTAAAAAAGCACATTCCTGATTACAAATGAATAAAAAAAAAAGTTCTGATTATAAATGATCTCCTGTAGGTATGCTTAATGCCCCACAACTTAATCACCTCTTAGTAAATGAATACAATTCATTCCTATGCATCCACACCTGCAGTCTCTCTTTCCTTTTTTGTACCACTTTTAACATAACCACTTGCCACAGGGTTCACTGTGAAGACCCTCCAGTTCAGGACCACCAGTTTCATTGAATGACAGATTCACTTAGTCCAACAAAAAAGTTACGGACTAGCTAATCCTTGCCAGGTTTAGAAGTAGGTGAAAGTAATGAAAGGTCTGATGTTTGCCTTCGATGAGTCCCAACTGCTGTGTCCTCCCACAAGGGATGCCAGGGGACACTAAGTGCACATTCCCTGAATCAACTACTAGAATTCAATCCCTAGGAAGCAGGATAATGAAGGAGATCAGGATATACTACCCCCAAATATGCTACTTTGGCATAAGGATTATTTCGAGTTGCAGACAAGTAAGAAACAGCAGACACAGGAGGAGGTCTACACTGTCCTTTTATATGCCTAAAAATAAAAACGTCAATTTTCCTTAGTAAAGGAGATTTTCATTTGTAAAGGTGTCCTGCCCCACCTCTAATACCACGAAGTGCGACACAAAACTCTTTTCATTTTCTTGAAGGTACAGAGATGTGGCTGAGTAAACAATCCTTATTTACCATTAATTTCCCCCATCTGTTTCCTAGTTACTTTCCTACCCTCCGCCCCACTAGAAGCTCAGAACACTCCCCCTTTCCTTTTGACTAGTCACGTCACAATTTATCGCTCTTTGTTAAATGGTATAGAAGATCCCAATTTTAACCTTTGAGTTACACATTGCTGAGCATTCTCGCGTGTATGCACGTTACATGTGTAAATGTGTTTTTGCCCCTTCTCGCTAATCTGTCTTTTGTCAGTTAGTGTGGGTCAGTGTTTTGTCAGTTTAATTTGCGGGCCCTCAGACCTACAACCTAGGAAAATAAAAGTTTTTTTTTCCCTTCCCCTACAAGTAATTTCATCCAAATGTCCAGGAACAGCATTTGAGAATGGGAGAGGAAGGAAGGGTGAACAGTTATTTCCAGGAGAAAACCTTTCTAGATGTCATGCTCTGCAGCTGGGCTATGAGGAAGGTAGTCAGTCGAAAACTAGCGAAATAACGGCGAAGCAAAAGCTGTATTGTTTTACGAGCTTCCAGGGTTAGAGTCATCCACTGGAAGAGTTTAGATTTCCAAGAACTGCTGATATCTTCCAATCAGGAGCTAGCTGCTCACCCTCCACCTCTTTGTGGGTGGCTCACTAGATGAAATATGCCCTACTTCCTGCTTCCCTGTGGCCAACTTCCTGCTTTGTTCTATCTTTCTTAGGATTTGTGAATCTAGGCCGTCTTTCGGCTTGTGTTATTGTACGTCCCACACATTTCTCTTATTTGCAAGAGAGAAAAGAGAGATTTTAAGCTGGTCTTTAAGTCAGAAGCAGCAGCGCCAAGATTCAGTAGAAGCCCAGTTCTCTATAGCTGTTTAGCAAGCAAAAATCATTTCAGAACAGATAGTACCGTTCTGGCCCCTCAGAAGGGCCAGATGCAAACTTCCTGTAAATCCAGAGGCAGACTGCACTTTGCACTCGGAAGGCTTATTTCTTTCAACATCCCTTATTAACATTCTTTTCCTCACAGTGCTTCTCAATGGCTGCTGCAGCTGGGCGGCTCAGCACAGATTTTCTGCTCTGCATGGGGGAGGGGATGTTAATTATGCAGAAAGATGGAGAGGGGCCAGACAGCCCCTCTGGTGAACTGTCTCATTCAAGCACGGCCCACTTCCTGCTGTTTTTGCAGCTACAAGGATCACCTGTTGGTCTTGGCGTCTGGCCAAACTGGGGCCCGGCGGAAATGACAGACTCAGCTAGAAATGAAAGCCAGCTCATATTCCGGCACCCCAAATTGGAGAGAAAGAAAAAAAAAACATGCCACAGAACTGCCTAAGAATTATACAAAAGGTAGCAAGACTCATTTTTCTCTTCTCTTCTTTCTTTCAATCTATCTGCTTGAAATACAAACATCAAAAAGAAATCGTGAGCCAAAAAATATTTCCCCAGTTAAATCTCCCTGACCTAAGTCCTCCTAACATTCCCCACATCCCCACTCGGGTGCCAGAATCCTACTGCCTAAATAAAGTTCTAAGGAGTAATAACCCAAACACTCACAATTCTTTAATTCATTCCACATCCTCTAACCAGGTGAAGTTTCATGATAGAAGTATATTCTTCTTGAAGTTTCTTATTTATATATCAGTGGAGGAAAATGGGCTTGTTTAACTTATAATTAAAATATTCTCTTGGCATTTGGATCTTTTAACAAAATCCCATTGATCCATCGTTCAAATACTGTAAGTAGGTAATTTCTATCATGGTTTAGCAGTCTACAAAGAATTCTATGTCAGTGTGTGTATGAACAAATAATTACAAAGTTTCTTAAATTAAAACGGTAAAACAAGAGAGCTTCTTTTCCTTTTTGAAACGGAGTAAATTGATAACCTGGAGCTAGCTTCATTTGATGAAGCAGACCATGAAGGTTTGCATTTCAGCTACTCCCCAAATTTTATTTCTTCAAAAGGATACGCAGTGTTTTTGTGAGCTCAGTCTGGCCATCACCTCCCTTCTTTCCACAAATAGCAGCCAGGCAAGGTAGCAAAGTCAAAACCCCGGTAGGAGAAACCACCACCTCATCTGCATGTCATGCATTATTCATGACCTCCTGATTCCTGCACCTGCATCTAGGCAGGAAGCTTGCAGGGAATGTTCATTATTCTTCTCTTAGCCTCACACAGGCTCGATTACTGCTAAGCCACTTTGTTCTGTAACTAAGAGTTTCAGGCCTTGGTACTAACCTCTGGATATGGAAAGAAAAAAAATCACCATGCTGAAGAAAAGAGCAATTTTGGTTGTTGTGCAACATGTACTGAATCCTACAACGTGCTGTTCTGAGACTGACAGTTACTGTCAGATGGAAATGCTCACATTTGGTGATGTACAGTACATAGAAAGAAGGGAAGCCATACCATTAAGGGCATGTATACCAACTGTTCTATTTACATACACTTACCCATCTAAGGAGACAGCATGTTTATAATTGTGCCCAGCTCAGGGCTTAATTTAGTTTCCTTGCTAAGCATGTGAGAACTTTCTAAGTATCTTAATACAAAAATGGTTCTTCTTCTTTGGGTATAAGCTCCAAAGAACCTGACCATGAAATCTTGTATTTTAGTATTTATTATTAACTCAAGCAAATATGATCACTCTGCTTTTCAATGTCTTGAACATTGAAAACATGTTTATGAACATTCCTGAATGGCTAGTGGCAGGAGGTAGGATAGGAAACCCAACACTCAACACAAATTACTGATGACTAATGAACTGCTGGGGAAGGACACCATCTACTTTTTTACTCTCCCCACCAGGGAAAAGCTATCCAGCTTAAATCCAATCTTACAGCCCCAAATGAAATTAGGATGAAGTGAGTACAAACTGTAGGGGACACCCGGTGGCTCAGTCGGTTAAGCATCCAACTCTTGATTTCGGCTCAGGTCATGATCTTGCGGTTTTGTGGGTTTGAGTTCTGCATCGGGTGCTGTGCTCTGACCACACCACGCTGTTTGGGATTCTCCTGCTCTCTCTCTGCCCCTCCCCTGCTTGCACTCTCTCTGTCTCTTTCCATATAAAGGAACAAACAACAAAAGAAAAAAAGAGTACAAACTGTGGAACCAAGCTGCCTGGGATTCCAGCTCTATCACTTATCAGGAGAGTCATGTCTTTTTTTTTTTTTAATTTTTTTTAATGCTTTTTTATTTATTTCTAGGAGAAAGAGAGAGACAGCGTGAGCAGGGGAGGGTCAGAGAGAGAGGGAGTCACAGACTGAAACAGGCTCCAGGCTCTGAGCTGGCAGTCAGCACAGAGCCCGACACGGGGCTCAAACTCCCGAACCGCGAGGTCATGACCCAAGTGAAAGTTGGACGCTTAACCAACTAAGCCACCCAGGCGCCCCACGAGAGTCATGTCATTTTAAGGCAAGCTGCCTAATCTCTCTGGGCTCCAACTTCCTCATCTATACAAATGGCAGGAATGGTGGCCACCTCCAAAGGCCGTGAGACTTATATGAGTTAATAGCTGTAAAGCATTTAGAACACTGCTTGGTATCCAGGAAGCAGAGAATACACATTGGCTATTATCACAAGCAGTGTTGATTGGATTGGAAAGGACTGGAAGATGAACCTGGAATATCCAACTGATTCTGAGTTAAGTAACTTGCCAAAGTGACACAGCTAGTCAACAGCAAAATCGGAGCTTGAACACAGTTATGTCTGACTTATGCTATTCCATGTGAACATCAAATACTGTGAATTCATACATATTCCCTCCACACTACCCTAAAGGATGCCATAAAGTGAATTAGCACCAGAGGCTTTAATGAGAGATTGTGTATTTCTTTAGGGCCAAATGAATATTTTATAATGTAAGTAAATGCAAAGGGAAAGTACTAGTTCTCCTGGACTAAAATTGGCACTGGATGAAACACTAATCATAAGGGTATTCATAAGCAAGTCATAGTGATAGAGTGGGTATACTCTTCTCCCTTCAGCTGCTTAGGAAAATTTCTTATTAGTGTTGCTATTTAAATATATTAGATATGACAAATGTAAGGGTTTGTTTTTTAAAATTTTTTAAAATTTATTTTTGAGAAAGATACAAACAGCAAGCAAGGGAGGGGCAGAGAGAAAAGGAGACAGAATCCCAAGCAGGCTCCATGCCATCAGAGCAGAGCCCAACGCGGAGCTTGAGATCATGTCCTGAGCCAAAATCAAGAGTTGGATGCTTAACTGACTGAACCACNTCTAAATATAAATTAATTATAAATACACAAAATTAATTCTAGCTATATCTACTTCCTTCCTTCCCATTTTTTTCTAGAACCCAATTCAATCTAACTTCAAAGATGAAGCCATCTTTTTCTTGGTCACCAATGGCCTCCGTGTTTTCAAATCCAATGGTTAATCCTCAGTCCCCATCTTCTCACACTCAGTAGCAACTGCTGTAAGTGATCACTTTCTTTGCAAAGCTTATTCTGCTCAGCATCAGGGACATTTTTCTGTCTTTCTTCCTCCTCCTTTTTGCGTTTGTGTGAATTTCCTTTTCTCATTCTTTTCAACCATAAATGTTGGTGTGGTCTGGGGATAATCTTCCCATGACCTTTCTCTTTCTTTTTTCAACTCACTCCCTACCTAAATCTCCAATGTGGCTGTCCTCACCTACTTGATGATGTCATCCCTTCTATGGGGCTTAGGTGCCATCCATATTATAATAACACTCAAATTTCTATCTCCAGCCCAATCGCTAGATCTTCTCTGAATACCAGACTTGGGTTTTTCAATCTTAATCTACCCTTTCCAAAAAAATATTTTTTAAAGGTTTTTTTTTAATTTCAGAGAGAGAGAATGACAGCGTAAACAGGAGAGGGTCAGAGAGAGAGGGAGATACAGAATCTGAAACAGGCTCCAGGCTCTGAGCTACCTGTCAGCACAGAGCCTGACGCGGGACTCGAACCCACAAACTGTGAGATCATGGCCTGAGCCAAAGTCGGACGCTTAACTGACTGAGCCACCCAGGCGTCCCAAAGGTGTTTTTTCTATATCTTCCAAGACATAAAAATCCCAGCATCATTCACACAGTTGCAACGTTGTAGTAATACTTGAGTTCCTTCATGCTCTCATGTCTCATATGTTAGAAAGCCTGATTAATACTGAGAAAACTCAGAATAAACTATTATTTCACAGACCGATAAAATATTTATTGTAGGTAATTACTCATCTAGCAAGATTATAGATTTTCATTTTCAAGATCATGAGAAATTATAATGTACAAATATTTTCTACTCTTCAGTCCATTTTGTCCTATTATATAATAAAATTATTAGGCCCATATTTTCATCCATAAATTCCTCCAATTATTCAACATAATACACACTTTAACACCTCAGCTTAAAGAAAAGATTCTGTGAAAGAAAAGACTAATCTAGAAATAATTCTACAACTATTTGTAAACATCACAATTTTCCTATACACCATCACATGAAAGATACTTTTAAAGTAACCCTTGGTATTGCTTCCTTCTTACACATAGTTGTACTGAATACAAGTTCTCATGATTGCCCAGGTTTGGATGTTTTGATTGCAATATATATATACTATACTTAACCAAATAAAAATATGTGTGTGACTCCAGCATTTAAATTAAGTGAGTCCTATTTATTCTAAGCTTTTATCAAGCTAGTGATTAGATGAACATTAGAAATATATATATATACACACACACACACATACACACAAACATACATACATATATACATATATTTTTTGTTTATTTATTCAAGAGAGAAAGCCAGAGAGACTGAGGGAGGGACAGAGAGAGGGAGAGAGAATCCCAAGCAGGCCCCATGTCAGCATGGAGCCTGATGTGGGGCTCGATCCCACAAACCGTGAGATCATGACCTGAGCTGAAATCAAGAGTTGGATGCTTAACCCACTGAACCATCCAGGAGCCCCTGGAATGACATATATTTTTAACAGTCCCCCCACCCCCCCTTCTCATTATACTGTAGTCATTCTCTCTCCTGCAGCCATTGATACTATTTTTAGAAGTGTGGTCTATCCTTAAACATATTGAATGAATGTGATAATTGTTTTCACTGTTTACTCTAACAGGATAAAAATTGTGAAAGTATAGTGTTTTGCAGGGAACAACATGTATTTCTGCCAGACATCAACAGAATGAGGGATTCTAGTAAGAAAACCATTTGGTTTGCACACTTGCATCATATAAATTCATCCCAGCCTCGTCTCCCAACTTCTCCAACTACTCCCTCTGTGTCAGTGACACTGAAGATTCTCCTCCTTCTCTTGTTAGCTGGTTAGCAGATGTTCAACTCTAAGAAGCCACCCCAATCTCCAGGTCTAAGTTAACTCACTGTAGGTTCTCCCAGCACGGGTACTTAGCACATGATAAATTAAGATGACATTTGTTTGTATGCTTATTTTGTCTGCCTCTCTAAATAGACAGTATGCTCCACGGGGGACAAGGAAGCTTTTCTCTTTTTGTTGTCACATCTCTATTACCTGTCACAAGTGGGCACTCAGTAAACAACTATTGCCTGATGAGCCTTGTTTCCCTGCTAGACTGCAACTTCTAGGATGGCTGGCAATGGCCATGTCTAAGTCACCCCTGCATCCTCGGAGCTTAGTGTATCATTATTAGTAGCAAATAAACATGGGGCTAAGGAGTTAGTGATTGGAGCAGTCAGCTGGAGAACAATAATGTCAATCTTTCCTCTATTGGTCAGAGCCATATAACCATCACTCAGATCTTTAATTTATTTATTGTATACCTATTATTTATTCATTTATTCAAATATTAATTGAACATCTATTGTGTCAGACACTGTTCTAGATTCTTCAGTCCTATGAACTGTATTAGATGATGGAATATTACATCTATAAAGAAATGGTTCGACTTCAAGGAGCCTACAGTACAACCATGAGTTTGAACAATAATTGGCCGTCATGTGCAATGTGATAAATGGCCATGAGAGCAAATAAAAGGGGTGTCTCAATTAATTAAGCTTTGGAGTAGACCCAGAAGTTTCCCTAGGACAATATGGACAGGCAATGAAGGATGGAAATGGGCAAGAGCAAAACCACAAATTGTTTTGGGTGACTAGAGCAAAGGATTTGGCAGGTCTACAGGGGTAAGGGGTAGTGTAGTAACAGGGCCTTAATCAGGGACGATCTTGTGTACTGTGAACTCAAAGAGAGTTAAAGGACAGTGACCAAAGGCTTTTAAGGTTAGAACTGACACAATCAGATTTGTACGAGAAAAGTCACGTTGGCAGCAGTGTAGAGAGTGGCCTGAAGACAATGCAACATTACACAGGAAGAGCCTGAGGAGCCACTGGAAGCCTACTGTAAAACCTTTGATGAGCAAGATCTAAGATGGCGGCAGTAGACATAGTGGGAAGGGAGAAGGAGGAAGAGGAAGATAGATACATACTAAATTAGGTGTTATTCCTGGGGCTTGGTATAAATATATGCAAGATGTGGGGAGGCAGGGCAGAAAAAGGGAACAGTTTTTGGTGAACCCTTAGGTCTGTGAATTGGGTGATCAGAGGAATCAATATAAGGAATAAAGGTTATGTTTTGGGATTAAAAAAATACAGTAAGTTTCTGTCCCTTGCATGTACAGATCTGAGGTTCAGCAGAGAATTTTAAGAAGAGAGCTGGAGATGTGAGCACCCTTACCAGATAGTCAATGAGCCCTGAATTTCCTGGAAGTAGAATATAAGTGAGAAAGCCAGCAGGCGAAGGTCAGAATACCAGGAAACTGTACATCTTCTTGCATGACTTTAAACCTCTTTTCCTACTCATTCAGGGAACACCAGAGGTCCCTGCTTATTGATGGGAAGTTGGTGTTTCATGATTCAATTTAGGCTTATAAGATCTTATAACCAGTCTTAAGAGAGGGAAGACATGATCTCTTCTCCCCTTCCTTGATGTCAGGAAAGCCAAAATTAATCTGTTTATCCTTCAGTATTGCCTTGGGTAGTAAATGGCCCCAAGAGCAATTCTCTCAAGTGTCTCACAAAACATGGAGTCATCCCTGACTGAACTTCTCTCTCCACTTGCAGCCCATTCTCAGGCCTGTCCACTACACTACCTCCATTCTATCTGCTTTTCATTCCCATAGCCACTGACCTATTTTGACTCACATCTCTCACTTAGCAGGACCATTCCCAAAATCCTCTCTAGTCCATTTTCTGCACTAGAGTCACGATGATATATTTAAAAGAGCAAATCTGTTCTTCTCACTCTACTATCCCTTCAGTGACTTTTCATTGCTCTTGAAATACACCTAAATCTCAAGTTGGCCTACATGCCAATGATCTAGCCCACTGGCCTCTACCTCTCCAGCTTTGCTCTCCCACAATATCACTCTTCCTCACACCCTGCACTCTGTGATCCAGTCGGCCTGGCCTTCTTTCAGCTTCTCTCTCTTAGCTCAGTGCCTCTGCGTGTTTTGTTCCTTTTATACAGAACCTCCAACGCCACCCCTTCACCTACATAACTCTTCCTCAGTCTCATCTCTCAGCTCAAATACCACTGCCCTTTCCCTGATGGACCAAACTGGACCATGTCTCTATGTTATAGACTTAAGTTATTCTCTCCATTTGTTCTTCACAGCACCTATCAGGGTTATGTACAGTTACATACAGAAGTGATAATTTGGGGCACCTGAGTGACTCAGCAGGTTAAGCATCCAACTTCAGCTCATGGTCTGTGAGTTCAAGCCCCATGCTGGGCTCTGTGCTGACAGCTCAGAGCCTGGAGCCTGCTTCGGATTCAGTGTCTCCCTCTCCCTGACCCTCCTCCACTTGGACTCTCTCTCTCTCTCCAAAATAAACATTTAAAAAAATTAAAAAGAAATGATGATGAAAAGCAGGAACTTTTTCTCCTTAGCTCTACACTATATGCCCAGTAGTAGGCCCTACATCTGGTACAAAGTAGGCCCATATTAAATATTGCTCTATAAATGAAACAAGATAAAGGAAACTCATAATAGTGGCTTTCTTATTTTTCCAAGGTTTGTTCTGGCACCATCTAGAAATAGAAGTCAATGTATACAATAATTTAGTATCTAACTTAATTTTAAATATATATATATATTAAATATATATATATATTACAGCTAAAGTATAAAGTGGAAGGTGAGTGAAAAGGGATGTGGCCTGACTGTCATCCAAACAAAGCTTTGGCCCCACAGGAGATGGATTCTTTAGATCCACATCAGCCCGTGCCCAGCACCGTCTACACACAGGGCCTGTCCCAGCCCAGGAGGCCAAAGGAGATGCAACCATCCGTCACTTCTTCTCCTCAGGAGAAATCTGTGGAAAAACAGTGGACGCTGCGAAAAGACTGGAGAGATTCACCTGAGGTATGTAGTTTAGTGTCGAACCAATGAGAATTTCTCAGTTTGGATAGTGGTACTAAGACAATGTAACATATACACCATAGGGAAGTCAAGTAAAGGCAATCGGTGAACTCTCTATAGTATTATTGCAACTTTTAATTCCACAAATCATTTCAATTAGAATTTTTAAATGTTTTTCTATTTATTTCTGAGAGAGAGACACAGCGTGAGCAGGGGAGGGTGAGAGAGAGAGGGAGACACAGAATCCGAAACAGGCTCCAGGCTCTGAGCTGTCAGCACAGAGCCTGACCCGGGGCTCGAACCCATGAACCGTGAGATCATGACCTGAGCCAAAGTTGGACGTTTAACCAACTGAGCCACCCAGGCACCTCCACAAATCACTTCAAAATAAAACATTTTGAAGCGCTATCCCTTTGCTGGGATAAGAATATAAGCAATACAGATCACCTAAAAACTACCTTTTTTCTGTTTTATTTAGTGATGTATTTTTTCATTCTTTTCAACAGTTAGTTACTATTGATAAAATCCATTCTAAATGCATTTACAGAGTAGATGTGTGTGTACATATCCTCACACGCTTTTTTTTTTAAAGCAAATAAACTCATCAACCGATTCTACTTTTACCATCATGCAGTTTGCAGGTAATGGGTACAGAACTGCTAGTAACAGGAATGTTGGGAAGTGGTAGAGAGGAAGGAGCAAAAGAAGAGAAGATAAAGACACATTAAAAGGTTAACAGAAATAATGCCACGATGAGATTCTGGGGAGAAATTTAAATTATGTCTAGAGAGCAACAATGTGTATTGTGGAGTTGACACTTATTGAGGTGACACAGACCCCAAATTCCTGCCTTCGCCTGAGATACCCTGACAGTTACTTCAATTTTCCACTTCATTTTGCATGTATGTAAGTCTGAAGGATTATTTTTCAGTGTTCGGTGTATGGTGCATTGATATTCCTTTCCTTTAACGTGTGAACTGAAATCCTTTGATTTTGTCATTAGAGTGGATTGAGTTGGAGGAATTTCAGGAATTGAAAGACATTCTGATTGGTAGTTATCTTAGGAGTCACACTGGTAATGTCTTTTATTTAGTGTGTTCTGTCCGGAAAGTATAGTAAGCAGCCCAAGAATGACTTCAAATGCTTTTACTGCCTCTGGCTGCATTAATTTTGGGATACCTCATTTAGGCTAAAAAAAAGAGGCAAAGTAAAAGTATGTAACATG
>NW_027527145.1:605791-650920 GCF_008692635.1 Crocuta crocuta
TATTACAATTTAGCATTCTGTCAGGAAGGTGTTATAGCTCACTAGGCTATACTATTTTTCGAGTAGGACAAAATCAGTTCACTCATGATGAAGTGAGCATGTAGTAAGCATGATGAAAATAGCATAAACTAGACTCTAAAGACGGTAGGACATCTCTAAAGAGGAAATGTAGCTTATATTTCACTTACAGTAAAATTTCAAATGCTAGAAAGACCCCAGTCTGGTCACTGTATGTGGCCATTGTCTTTCATTATTTTAAATAATGTCTTTAAAAGAAATGAATGCATGTATTTATGTATGTGTAAATCCTAATAGGCATTTAAGTGGACATCAAAGAAATCAAAGGGAATGGTATTCAAGAGGTGGATTCAATACTAATCACAGAAGAGTCTGATCCGTAGACAGCTGGAGAGGATGTCCTCCTAACTGCTGAAACTGATGGTCAAGAAGCTCAGAGGAGCTAAGGCAAAGGAGCCAGGAACTGGCCTACGAGCTTATGCCAAGGCACTTCATTTTAGAATTTGGCATCTGAGGCAAAGAGCTGCCAAATGCATCAATCAATACCTACCGGGCGAAAGGTGCCTGTGCAGATTGCCAAGGGGTATATGAACTATCAGCTCATCAGCTCACCAAGAGGACTGGACAAATAGCAAGGTGCCCACCATGCAGGCACTTCCAAATCACACCAGGCCCTCTACAACCGATCAGCATCATTCACGCTAGGTAGTTCAAATTCGCGCTACTCACAGCCTCCATATTCTCCTTCCTCTGTTTCATGTAGTGCTGGCCCAAGAGGCTGCAGGGTTCATCCTGCAGAAACATGTATTGGCTGCTATTTTATTAACAAAAGGGGCAAATCAAAGCACAGCTGGTTTACTAATTTTAGTCGTTTCTGAATTTGATACAGATCCCATCATCGCTGTTCTGGTTGCTTACAAAGCACCCTACTGTGATTGAAAAAAAAATGATAAAGAGGAAAGAACTGATTAAAAAGTAGCATTACCATGCCAACCAAATCGGGCAATAGTCAAGTAACCTAAGACATGGCTCATGACCTTTAAGGAGAGACTATTGCCCAACTGACTGAGTATCTACCAGAATTGGAAAGGTTAAGTAGTTACAGTAGAAGAGTAAGAACACCAGTTCTCCAAATGGAAGAGTTCTTGCAAGACAGCAGATGATGGGATAATGGAAACACTGACTATTTCAAGACAGCAGAGGAGAGAACTAGCACTTCAAGCTGATGATGTAAGATTCGGCTCAGGTCTCACACGCTGCAGCTTTGGAGGAAGCACGGAGAAGCAGCCAGGTGTGCAGGTGTGGAAAACACTATGAGCAAACAGGATGAGGGGGAAAGAAGAGTAGAGCGTGTGACCACCTCAGCTGGAAGAAGGAGTTCATACAAAAGGGTGCAGCCCAGAAAGGGGCAGGTCTGATGACTGGTGATACATGTTTTGGGGTCTTTCTCTCTGGAAAGTTGCAGAGCTGCTGGAAGACTTCGTGTCAGAGTAGTAATGTTATCACGTAAGAGCTCATCTGCAAGCGGTGCACAGAGTGACTAAAAATGAGGAGGACTCCGGTCAGGATAATCTTGGTGATACCCCAATGGTTCACATGTAAAGGGACAAAAGTCTAGGCCAAAGCGGTCGTTAGGGAGTGCGGTGAACAGAGGGGATGAGACACTAGGAACAGGCAAAGCCTAGCGACTCGACAGAGGAAGGTGGAGGGAATCTAACGCTCTGAGAGGCTCAGGGAATGGAGGGAAATGTGGTTTTAATTTTAGGCAGCTGCAAATGAATGACTGCAACTCAGGAGGGCAGATGTCGGGAATGGATCTGATTTTCATAAACGTGGCAGGGAAAGCCGCAGCTGAAAAAGCGGCTGAGGTGTCTGAAGAAAAGGCTAGAGGTGGAGGAGTGGGGGGGTGCTCAGTCTGCCATGACTTATGGTTGGGGGCCAGTGGGAAAGGAAGAATTGAGCAAAGCCAGTGAGCTAAGAGGAAAACTAGTAGGAAAAAGATCCTATCGGAAGTAAACAGAGTCACTGTCAAATTTTGTTAAAAGAATGAGAGCAAGCACGGAGAAAAGACCATTACACGGGTCAGTTAGGGACCAACATAAGAACAGATTTTTGGTAACAGATTTTGCTACAGAAGTGATAGGAGCCAGGCCCTTGATTGTTATTGCCTGAAATTGAGGCTAAAGGAGAGAAGGCTGGGAGACCTCTGAGAAGCTTTTGCCCACGAAAAAAGAGAAACAGCTAGAAGAGCCAGTTGGGCAGAAATAGAAAACCAGTTTTTCCTTTTTTTTTTTTTTCTTAAGAAAATGGAAACTAATTCTGTATGTTAGGTGCAAGGTGCAGGAGAAATGAAGGGCCTGAAATGCTCAAGAAGGAAAGACTGAGCGACAAGTCCTAGAAGACGTTGCCAGACACTCCTCAGCCACACATATGCAAATACTGGCTGACAAGTGAGAGCTTGCTGTGATTTCTGTGCTGGGCTAAGAGCTTTACGAGACAGTCTCACGTGTCCACACAACCACCGAGGGGGAAGGTATCATCACTCCCGCCTTGGAAATGAGAAAAGCAAGCTCAGGGAGGTGGTTCTATCTGGCCCAAGGTATAATAAAATATATACATCTGGCCTTTGCCCGAAGTTCCTGGCACTGAGCTCCTAAAATTCTTGGAATTTCTTAAACGATAGCAGTATCTTTTGTTATGAGCCCCTCTGACTACATGTGAGCTCATGCTAATGGGGTGACTCATGGTGGGTCCCCAGGACAGCTTCCGCATGAGGGCGGGTCACCAGAAAGACCAAGCTTATTACCAGAAGGTTATTAGGACCTTCAGCCTCAGCCTGTGTAGGGTAGAGGGGCCGGAGACAGAGTTCAAACCAATGGCCGGTGATGTCATCAGTCACATGTACGTGGTGAAACTTCCATAAAATCCCCCAAAGGACAGGATCTGGAGAGCTGCCTCGCTGGTGAACAGCCAGACATGCTCGGAGGATGGTGCTGGGACGGGGCACGGAAGTTCCGCACGTCTTGCCCTGTGCATCTCTTTCGTTTGGTTGTCCCTGAGTTGTATCCTTTCTGATAAACTGGTAATAGTAAGTAAAGCACTTTCTAAATTCTGTGAGTCATTCTAGCAAAATACTGAACTTGAGAAGGGATTATGAGAACCCTCAAGTTTGTAGCTGGCTAGGAAGAAGTGTGGGTAGCCTGGGGACCCTTTATGTGACTGGCATCGACACTGGGGCACTCAATCCTAAAGGATGGAGTTCTTGACCGGTAGGGTCTGTGCTAGCTTGGGATCCGTAGCACTGGATTGAACTGTAGTGCTGGACACCTCACTGGCATCAGGGGGTTGTGTTTGAAAGAACAACCGCACATTATCCAATTTTATGTTGGGCTTTAATACTCCTATTTCCCGTGTGTGCGGGCCAAATAGGAGAATAATGCATATAGCACCACGGGCAACAAGTGAGATTAAGATTTCTGAAGTCTGTATATTAAACTCTCTTTTAAAAATTGCACAAAATTTTTGTTTCAACTATTTTCCCCCAATCATCACTATTAGAAAATGTGGAAGGATGAATGGCCATAAAGTAGAATTAAGTCATATTTAATCTACTGATCATGATACTCTCTTTTAAATAATCAAGAGAAACTGAATTTACGAGCTATGATTAGAGCAGTTTGCTTAAATTTGTAGTCCCTGATTAAATACAGATGTTATACAAAACAGGCTGGATCTGGAAATTGCCCACAAGGACATCCTTATTATTTAGCATTCTTTTTTGCTTAGGAAAAAAAAAAAAAAAAAGAAAGAAAGCATCTTCCCAGAGTCCCTGAGATTCCTGCAGAAATAAGAGGAATCAAGCTAGAAAAACAGAATAAAAATTACATGCTTGTACCAAACAATACACAAAGTACAAGCCTAAAAACTGCACATGCTTAAAGTAGGAATACCATGACTGAAAAAAAAAAAAAAGATTAGATGAAAAGAGAACCAACTGAGATTTTCACTCTTGCATTCCTTGGAGATGTAAGAAAGCCTTATGGTTCAGTTCATTATACAACAGATAGAACTATAGTCCAATATTTGAAAAATAGTAATGAAATAATTTCTTAGTTTCTATTGTTTTGCATGTCCAGTGCTAGGCATTAGTAAGGTAAAAATGCATAATATATTGCCTCCACCCTGAGGGAATTTCCAGGCTAAAGAGCTCAAACATTTCAGATACTGCGTGGAAGGACTTCATAGTGCCTGGCTGAGTATATGTGGACCTGGCTACCTGGCTTCAACCACTACCAGGCTCAACTACTAGTCGCATGGTCAGTGCATATGCCTCAGTTCTGCCGTCTTTAGAGTGGCGGTACTTACATCCTCTCATTCAGAGCAAAAGCCTGAGCATAGCATGTGCTAGACAAGCCTTGGCCACCATGATGATCTCATCCTTGCTGACTAGAGTCCCCCTGCCGGAGTGGTGATGTCTGCCCGGGCCCCGTATCCTGGTGTCTCATGCTGCTCTTCAACAAGGGCAATAACCAATGAGAGGAGTCCACGTCTCTGGGGATTCAGTACAGGCTAAATGCTAAGAGACTACAATAAAGACTATCTCAAAACAGCCAGCTCCCAATTTGTGCGTAACTAAGGAAATTCATCGTGAAGAAACGTAAAAGCTTAGTTTTTGGATAAAAAGCAATCAGGGTATTGCAACATCCTGTTAAAATAGCAAGAAAAATGCACATCGTTGTAGCTGTGGTGGACTGCATTCTGCACGAATCCGAGGAGAACCAGAATTTGGGAAATGCAATGTGAAACCAACAACCCCAAAGCTCTGATGATGAGGAAGTATGATCCAGTGGTTTCAAGGTGACTTTGGTGTCTTTTTTTACTTTTGATTCTATTCACTTTCAAGTTTGGTGTTGACTGCATTTCAGATGAGTGGCTGCCATGGGAAACAGATCAGGTTCCTGGGGTCAGGGGCTCTAATTTGTCAAGCTATCTCCTAACTGCGGCTGTAATTATAAAAGTGGCATCGGTTTGGGCAGCAAAACAGGTCAGCTGGACTGATTTACTGTATTCCGTACGCTGAGCAGTGCTGAAGAGGAGGGGCCTTAAAATTCCCTTCCTCTCACATAGGTATCATTATGCTAAACACGCCCGCTCCCCTGTTTGAATCATTCATACTGTGCAAAGCAAATCATGGATGGGGATTAAATCATGCCTTTTTTAGGTAACAGCACGACCAACATAAGGGTTCAAGGGTTTCAAAAACAGAATATTTCTATACTGTCAATGTGAATTACTCTGGAAAGCCAGTGTCGGCTCATTAGGGTGTGTATATGCCCTAGCTTCTTATCTTGACCATGAATTAACCCACAAGTATGCAGTCTGGAAATACATTTGCACAATATTAAATTCAAATTATGCCATCTTGTTCTTCCTATTATCTTTTATAAAATCTTAACATCTTCGTGAACTTTAACGTGCTTTGTTTTGTAAACCCTACATAAGTCTAACACAGACATATCCGTAACATTGGCTATCTTGTGTAAAATCTCCATATGTAGATGTATGCTAATTCCAAACCACCTTAAATGTAACAAGCTCACAGACGACTGACTGCACAATTTACTTGGAATCCCAACAGTAGTTTTTTAAAAAACTGACATCGACATTTTTATTCCTGGTAAGAAATGCTTGATTTAAATAAAAACGGTGGAGGGGGATTACAATTCTGTTGCTTCTTTCACAGCTTAATCTCTGCAATGGGTGATCTCTATGTAACCCTAATTCTTATGTATCTCTTTTCTTACCTCTTGTGATCCGGCTTCTATCTTTACTGTTTCGGTATTGGTTCTATTCAGTACAAGTGTGCTTCATGCAGTAATTAGCCTTCTTGAGCCCCCACTTCCCTTACACCAGGCCTGAAACCTGAACTTCTCTTGGTACCTCCTTTTGCTCCTCCTTTCCCCTTAAGACTCCATGGGCTTTCAGGGGGCACCTGGGTGGCTCAGTCAGTTAAGGATCTGACTTCGGCTCAGGTCAATATCTCATGGCTCATGAGTTCGAGCCTTGCATCGGGCTCTGAGCTGACAGCTTAGGAATCCTTTGGATTCTTTTTCTGTCTCTGTCTGCCCCTCCTATGCTCATATTTTCTCTCTCTCGGAAATAAATAAAACATTTAAAAAATTTAAAAAATTTAAAAAAAAAGATTCCGTAGGCTTTCTCATGATCCATCATGCTGATATCTCCCCAAGTTACATCTTTACTTCCAATCTTGCCCAAATTTTAATCTTGTATTTCCATTTCCTTACTAGATATGTTCATGGAGAAATCTATCGGCAAAGTCAACATACCTAAAAGCAAATTTATGTCCCATTACCAATTCTCCACCTATACTTCTGTTAGTAAGATGATTACTTTTCAAGTTACCAGAGTTCAGAGCTGCATAAGTACTCGTGATAAAGGTTTTTCTCTTATCCCTTATAGCCAATAACACTTGCTGTTCGACTTTGAAATGTCTCAATGCATCTTTATTTTCTACTGCTCTTGCAATCCCTCTAAATGAGGCAGTCATGGTCAGACATTTAGTACACTTGTACCCACTGGTTGTATCAATCCCTGTGCCTACTAATACACTTGACAAACTGCTAAGACAGAGCCATCTGGCCAGATATGGGAGCTGGCTCACTCAGGATCCATTCAGCTTCTTGTTTTGTAACTATCTAAGAGAGTTTGGAAAGTCAAAAACTACATTTCCCAGAGACCCTTGTAACTACAGACCTCTGTTTGAGCTAACTTCCACCAACGCAAAGCAAGGCAGATATGAAGAGGTGGCGTCTTCTGACAATCATGACTGCAGATGCCTTAGTTCTTCTGGGGCTGCTGGGAGGACATTCTGGCATCCAGTTCCAATTTAGATGTGCAACCGGTGGGTGGAAGGGGGACGGGGGTCTTTTGCTAGAAGTGCCCTCTGATGGCTCTATTGGCATAGTAGCATAGCTCTTTTTCACCATAAATTCTTCGAGTGGATTCTATTGTCAGCAATTAGGAAGCCTAAAACATCTTCCTAAACCACTCTCTTCATTAAATCCACCCTTGTTTCGTTAACTATCAAGGGGGTCTCTGATGTCTACAGAATAAAATTAGAACTCCTTGATATCACATGAATGACCCAGATCAATGTTCTGACCTTAACCCACTTGTACTATTTCACACCACTTTCTAATACAACCTTTCCTTCTAGGCTTGTATTTTTCTTCTACAAGGCTTTAGCTAACTCCATTTCACTTATTATGAATGGTTTTTCTCTGCCTCTGACATAAAAATCCTATCTTTCAAAGCACTAAACAAACCCTACCTCTGCCGTGAAGCCCTCCATGACCATTCAGGCAGGCATGATTTTTGTCTCACCTCCTCTAAACAGACAGGATGTATTTATTATTAGAATATATATTTCTCACATAAGGTTTTGTGTTCTTGATAATTCCTTGCTTATATTCAGAAGATTTATCTCTCCAATCTTCATTCTTGAGGAACCTAAATTATACCATCCACATTTAAGAACGATACAGCTAATTTATTGAGCACCTACCACTTCGCAGGTGTTGTTCTAAGCACTTTTCATTTCTCATCCTTAAAACAACGATGGGACAATCTTGCTTCGTTTTTATGGATGGCAAAACAAGTTTCAGGAAGTCACATAGCCTGTCTAGGGTCACACAGTTAGTGAAGAGGCAGGACCTGGTTTCTAATCTTAGATGGAAGCCTAGGCTGTCATCTCTCTGGGGCAAAATATAGTCTCTCTCACAAAGATGGTGCTCATAGATACTTTCTCCAACTACGGACTGAATAATCAGTTTTTCAAGGGAACATTTCTTGAGTACTTTGTATTTGCCAGGCTCTCTGCTAACTATAAGTATTGTTTTATTTAATCCATGCAGCCAGCACATGATTTAGATACTTCACATTTTTTTAATGTTTATTTACTTTTGAGAGGGGGGCAGGGGAAGAGAGAGAGGGAGACACAGAATCTGAAGCAGGCTCCAGGCTCCGAGCTGTCCAAACAGAGCCTGACGTGGGGCTTGAACTCATGGACCACAAGATCATGACCTGAGCTGAAGTCGGACGCTTAACCAACTGAGCCACCCAGACATTCCGATACTTTACATATTTTACACATGAAAAACACAAACACACTGCCACAATGAAAAATTAAGTAACTTGCCAAGATCTTAATGCCAATACAAGGCACTTCTGGGACTGGAACCCGAGTTTGGCTCCAGTCCGCATGCTCTGTGTAACAGAGCTAAGGCTTCCATTCTCAAGGAAACAGTGACTTTACTGGGAGGCCGTGCAGTGATATGGTTCATAGAAATGTATTTTTAAGCAAAAAATAGTAAAAACTAGGTATATCAAAGTGCATTTTCTTTAGATAGGACCCCTCAGGATTATGGTGACAATTTAAAATAGCTTATTTGCAGGAGGTAAAATAGCCAACAACTGAAAATTTAAAAAGAAGTCATGGAAAAGAGAGGGGTGGGAAAAACAAGAGGAACCTGGGGGAAAAATAATCCTAAAAGACGACAGGATGTCAACTGACAAGTTAGCCCTCCCCATACTGGCCCACATACATTTTATTTACTAAAAATAATTACTAAGGTTTTTTTTAACCTATTCAACTTACCTTAATATGCACATTTTCAGTCCGCTATTTGTTACTGTAATACCTGTTCCTTTGTAAAATTATTGCTGTATTAAATTTGGCAAATACAGGTGATTCTATTTCTTTTGGGAACTCACATAATTAAACTTATTTTTAATCTTGGGTTTCAAAGAACTGATTTGGAAGTTACAGCAGGGAATTTGAGCAGTTAGCACTAGTTCAATCCACATTTGTCATCCCTTTACGAGGGTCCTTTGTTTCTTCCTCTATACAATTTTTGTTATTCAGGAAATCAATGAAGACACAAAATGATGACCTACCTAGGGAAAAAAAAAATACCCACATCCCAAATGCATGTGAAGGCAGATGTGTTTTAGGAAGAAACACTCAGCGCCATGATACAGGGAGGTTCCCAGTGGCTGCTAAGGGCAATTCTATCGAGGACAGCTCTGCATTGGATGGAGAAGCCGCCTTCGTGCTCGTGTATGAGACAAACATGCTGTTCTCTTTGTGTACATGTCTGCTTTCCAGTTCTTTTAAAAAATATTCTGTTCCTTCCATAAAATTGGCTGGATCTCTTTTTGCATTTGTTTCAGAACATTTCAACTTCATTTATTAGATTACAAATTAAGTAGACAGATAGACAAATGGAAATTCTCTGCAATTAATTTTCTTATAAGTGTGAAATTTGTACCTATGTATTCTTTTTTTTTTTGAAGTTTATTTATTTACTTAGAGAGAGAGAGGGAGAGAGAAAGCACAAGCAGAGGAGGGGATGAGAAAGAGGGAGAGAGAATCCCAAGCAGGCCCTGTGCCGCCAGTGCAGAGCCACACGCAGGGCTCTATCTCACCAACTGTGAGACTGTGGCCTGAGCCATAACCAAGAGTTGGATGCTCAACTGACTGAGCCACCCAGGCACTGCCTGCACCTACCTACTCTACTAATTACAATATGAATAAAAGTTATAGCTCAGTGAAAACTGACTAGTTTTCATGCCTTGACAGTCCGTATTAATTGTGCAGTCTCACCAAACTGTTGAGTTCCTTCTAAAAAAAAAAAATCACTCTGTGTACATTTCAAAATAGGTTGCCACTATTTTTTGAAAGCCAGTAAGACTCCATTTTCATGAAACTGTAACAATTCAAGTCATTAACAACACTCAAAACCACTGAGCATGACATCACATTTCATATGGTGAGTTAGGAGTATAAATGCTCCTAATAACACCCAAAGATTTCATAAATTGCACCCCAGAAAGGGAAGGTTTGCGTGCCTTTGTTTTGCAGCAGTCTCCACTGTTGGTGTCTATGAGAGGGTATGGCTGCTGGTCAGGTGACACTTCACACTGGGAAGTACGTTAGAGTCTACGGAACATCTTCAGACACGTATCTCACCCTATCCTCACAGAAGTCTGCGTGAGAACAGAGGCATTATTATATTATATCCTGTCAACTAGGACACTCTCAGGGGTTTCAAGGCTTTTTGGGTGTTACAACAGTGGCTGTCCGAAATGGGCCCCAATCCTAAACGTGTTTCTTTTTCTACTACCCAAACAGAATTTGGAGCCAGAAGCATTTTGGAGATGGTGTGGTCCATGCCCACCTCACCCCGAACCTGACTGAGGCATAACTTGTGCAGAGCACTGAGTGAGATTCTGGCCACACAGGGACTAAGAACTCCCGTGTTTATCCAGAATGTGAAAGAAAAGGGATTTCAGAGTGAGGTGTGGACCCTAGTTCCAAAACATACTACCGCTGATCTCGTATAAGCTGCCTGAACTCATTCAATTTTAGGTTATCCTTGAAGTGGGAATATTAATACCTACCTTATATAGTTCTGGGGATGGTGAGAGATGTGACGGACCTGGCTCATAATCACTGCTCAGCACACATTATTTTCCTTCCTTCTTTCTGACTCATTGTTTACAGTAAGGTACTTATTCAAATGGGTTTTAAATGTCTTCCCTTGACTTTAACAGGTAATCCTTACGTTAAAAAAAATAATTGCTCAATCTTTCATTATATATAGTCTTTTTCACCAAAGTACTAGATCAAACAATAAAATGTACTATTTTAATTTAAGCTTTCAAAATATAAGTGAAAACCCTCATAAGTCTTTCCCAGCCAATACATTTGTTACAACTTTACTTTTGTGATTGTTTTTTAATTGCACTGTTTAGTGATTAGAATGGAAGTTAATCCTTCCAATTATTAAGTGTTTTGTGAAGTGACCCACGCTGACACTATTTTGCAGCAATAAAGGTCAATGCTCTCCAGGCTGGTGGCGCTCAAAACCAAGTAGCCCAGATACACATAACTGTTGAGTGCGTTCCATCTACTGCGTGCTGTGCTGGCAAGGTCCCAGAGTCAAGTACAGCACGGAAAGCACCCTTAAGGAATGTTCATGGGAAGCCACAGTGCACCGCAGACCAATTTTACAAAGAAGGGGAACTCTTCACCTCACAGTCTTAACGGGAGGGGAAAGGGGAGTCCTTATCTCCATTTTGCAGATGCAAGCATTGAGGCTGGGCAACTTGTGTACAGAACAGGCAGAACGCAGAGGCAGAAGTGAAATTCAGCAGTAAGGACACCCAGTCCCTGGGCTTCTACGAAATCACATTCTCTCTTCAATGAAAGTCCCTGCTGTTCTTCCAGAAAATAAAAATACCACGCTGCACGGATAGAAAATTTTATATTCTGATCTTGAAATTTTTGTTGAAAAGGGGAAACTGCCTCTTCTGCATTTCAAATTTACCAGAAATAAATTTTAAAAGAATTCATTTTCATTCCTCTTAAGATCCCTAAAATAGCCTCACTTTCACTTTTGTTTTCTTCAAGTTATCTGAAACTTAAATAGACACAAATTATGACAAAGGGAGGAGGTATGTGTACTTTACATTTTATAAAGCCCGAATGGACATTTTTACTAGATTTAACTAATGCAAGTGTATATTCACGCATCTACTCATGGAGCAAAAGCTACGATTTATTACATGAGTGTCTAATGATGCAGTTAAAATTAGAGCATTTTCACATAAATGATACTGTACCAGAAATTCAATGCAACTTTTCATCTTCCCTCATTGGATTGACATTTTTTTTCTGCCACATTAAATGTCTGTCATTCCAAATAAGCTGTCAGGTCAAGAAAATTCATGGTCTTTAGGGAAATTTTGTGGCTACTGTCCTACAGTAAAGCCTTATAGAAGTGACCTTTAGGTATATATGGACCACATTAGCCTCCTGCCTCTATTTATCATGCAGAGCCCTGTGCCCTGCGTATATAGGTATTCAGTTCCTTCACCTTATCTAACTGTTCTTGCATTGCTTTTCCTATACCTGGATTTGTTTGCCTAGTTGTTAATTTTCCAATTATACTATACTAATACATTTATGCAAATTATCCCCAAGTTTCTTTTGAAAAGGGAAAGGGAATAAGTAAAGAAATAAGATATTCAATTCTGTTGTCAGATCAAATGTTATGGCTATTACTCTGGAATTATAATCCTTGTGGATTAAGGAGTACAGTAATCAAACCAGGATTCTAGTTTCCTGGCATCATGCTGGAGTAGTCTCTCATCTCTCAAAAATTATTTCCCATAATTTGCTACCTGAGTTAGCAGAATGCACTAAACATGGCAAGCCACTGACCCAAATCAGCTGTTTCCCAGCGCTTCACTCCCCACGTCATTTCCACGTTATCCACAGTTATGCAGACACAGCCCAGTAAACATAAATAGACCCAGCCTTTCAAGGTCACCCATTGCGATTGTGGGACAGACAGCAAGTTATCCATTTCCAGCCATTTAGCTGTAGTTCCACTCTTTTCTTGACTGATTCCAACACACCAGCGAGTCCTAACCCACCCCCTAAGTGCACCTGCTGTTTAGATGGAAACTGCTAATTCTAGATGTCTTTTTATAATCAAATTGTACATAGAATTCCAAAGTATGAGAGAGATAAAGGCAATTATCCAGTTATAATAAAGGAAAATCCTTAATTATTAAGTGAATATAAAAAGAACAATGGCGTGTTTTGATAAAATATTAAAATCTTAAAGTTTTTGTAATAACAATGGCAGCATCCAAATGATGTTGGATTCTGTTTCAATTAGAGAGTACGAGTGAATCTGTACCACTGAAATTCAGTGATAGATGTCAGAGTGTTAACAGGGCATCTTGCAGTCTCAGAATTGCTTATAGTAGAATAATTTAGATTATCCCTGGGTGGAGAAGCATTAAATAATCTAGATTCTTATTGGTAGAAGGGAATAAAATATCTTCCAAGGGAAGGACTCTGTATATTGATCCATATGAAGGTCATATGAGGGTGTTACTGCTGTACACTTAGTATCTGTATCCGTAACAACATACGTGTCACACCTTAATACTGAAATCATGACCCAGAAGCCTAAAAAAGAGTAATGGAGATTTTTGTTTCAAAGCAAATTAAGAAAAATTTCTAGTGAACGTGTATGTTGTTTATCATTATTTATTAAAGTTAGGAAATAAGAGCCCAAATAATTTCTAATATCTTGGTCACATATGCTAAACATTTATGTGTCATCATATAAGTGACTGTCAGGCCACGGTGAGGGTGCATGCTGGACACGTGGCTGACTCTGCCTGACGTTTAATTGAGTGTGGCACGTGTGAGCTTTAGTAACGTACTCAGCTATGTAATGTTATGTGAGCAGACATCTGTAGACAGGAATTTGAAAAGAACTAGTGCAAAGTGACAGCCTTTATAACCAATGATCTATCATAAAGTGAGTGATAACAGGAAGCAGTGACAACAGACATGTACTGAGGTTTTCCTACGATACAGGCCGCGGGCCAGGGTCTGGCATTCGCCATCTCAAGAAGCACATGCACGGGGATTGTACACTTATGAGCAGAGACGGCAGGAGATCTGCTTTGGGACCTGCCCTTAAATGAGATGATTTGGTTGTATACATTAACACACTCCTAGGCTCCAAATCTGTAACAATATTGGTGGGCAATTCACCTCTATGTGATTCTGTCGTAACTGCTGTTTTAATAAATAAGTAAAACTCATTAAAACAAACCCTAACCACTTAAAACCTAAGAGCCTGCCAGTACCATCTTGAGAAACATCACCCAAGCAATTTTTCTGACACTGGATGCTTATCTTTTCATCCTGGGCTCCTAGTTCACAAACTCCTTTTGTTACCCCATGGTAATAGTGAATAGGCTTGCAGCTGTGATGTAAATGAATTTCCTGTGATGAAAATCAGGATTACTTTTTTAAAAAATCAACTACTGTCTTCATGATTAATAGTTTTCACAGGTAAGGTTCTTGACATTTTTTTATTGTATGTCCTATACATCACCTATTATCATTAAATTAAATCTTCCTTGACATTTTAATCTCTAAAACTATAAATTGAGTACTTAAATTCACGTAATTGATTATTAAAGAACAAATGTATACATGTGAATCAAAGTGTGCTAAACCACATGCTCTCCAAATTAGGGTGAAGATAGCATTTGAGGCGTAGTTATCATGCAGCATTACAGTGGTGGAGAAATACAAACTGAATAGTAAAGCCACACAATTAAATAGCAAATGATATTGGATAGTTACCAGAGGTTGCATTCACCGAGGAGGGCTCAGGTCTTTCAAGCATGTTACTGCATCACTCACTCAGTACAGAATAGACCTGAGCAGGACCTGAGAGATGATTTAGTCCAAACCCCTTGTTTTCTGGTTAGAACAAAGACCTACAGAGGTTAGGTGACGTGTTGTAGATCTGCTGCTTAAGAGTGGCAGAACAGAGTAGGCTCCTTGAGCTACCTCTGAACCCACTCTCTGTCCTATATTGGGATACCCTTAAAAAATTGCAGGTGCATAGTGATACCCACCTATGAATATATTTAGTAAAGAAAATTCAAGCCTTTCACATGGAGTCCTCTCTCTCCCTTTCTATGTATAAATAGAGCACAGTTCAACCATGCCTGTTGTCTGATAACGTTCACTGTATTTAAATGTAATTTCGAAAGCATCCCTAAGTTCTCCTTTTTCTGATGAAGCAGTTTCAAAAATGAACTCTCTGAAGCTGTCAGTGGGTCATTCTGACCTTTATACCATCTCCAATCCCCCATATTCCTTAAAGTACATTATAAGTAGAGTATGTAAGGATCATGAAGGAATGTTTAGATTAACCTGTCCTATGTAGAGTTTACCTTCTTTTTCACTAGCCCACAAAATTAAGAAACCCTTAGATTAACAAATTTATTAGATTCCTTACCTACTCTACGTCTTGCACTGCACAGTAAACATCTTCGTCCACTCTGCCTCTGGTCAGAGCCACGTTATTCTGCTTTGCTCTACTTCTTTAAAACTGGTTTCAAACTGAACAGAGTCTGGGTTTCACAAGCATCAGATTCGCTAAAAAGAAAGTACTGATGCTTTTACTCCCTGTAAGTTGGGAAGATATTTGAGACCATCTTGAATCGCTTTTTTCCCCTGGGATAAAGACGGTTTTGCCTGACCCATGGGGACTCTCCAGAATGACTGCTGATATTTTGGCATAGATTCAACGTTCAATAAATATGAGCTTCCACGAAAGATAAAAGAAATTACTGCAATGCGTGGAAAAATGTTAATTCACTAGACATTTTCTCTGAATACAAATATCCTAGATATTATAGTGGACAGAAAATGAAATCACTCTTGGCATGTTAAACTGTGATCTCTTGGCATCTTCTCTATTTGCCTCCTCCACAAAGTCTAGCATCGTGTCTTACATACGGCAAATGAATGAATGAAGGACAGGAATGAAGTGATTCCCTTTTGATATCTGTCATGTCATTATGTAGAATAAGGCAGTCACTCAAAGTAATCTGTGAGGAGTGCCTTGATGAACCAGTAATGTTTACCTGCAATTTTGATTTTATGACCTTAGTTCTATGCAATATAAAAAAGTAACTCTGGGGGCACCTGGGTGGCTCAGTTGGTTGAGCGTCCATCTTCAGCTCAGGTCATGCTCTCATGGTTTGTGAGTTCGAGCCCTGCGTTGGGCTCTGTGATGACAGCTCAGAGCCTAGAACCTGTTTCAGATTCTGTGTCTCCCTCTCTCTGCCTCTCTCCCACTCACACGCTGTCGCTCCGTCTCTCTTTCTCTCCAAAATAAATGAACATTAAGAAAGCTTTTAATTAAAAAAATAAAGAAGTAACTCTGTGGTTGTTGGGCACTTTATAGGCATAGACATCTGGAAAGTCCTTAACAGACTCTCAGATCTCTAATCCATAAGAGGTACAAGGTTAGAGAGCTATCAAATGTTATGGTGTTAGCAAATAAAAGGGCTATTACTAAAAGTAAAGCTCATTTTTTCAGTGGAATGAACCAAGACCCAAAATACATTTTGGGTTTAAAGTTTACAAATATTTATTCATGCCTTAAGTTAAAAGATCAAAGGGAAATGAGTTTCAGAGTTCATGGGGATAAAGCACACGTGCACCTAGAATGAGAATGGGAAGAAGATAAAAATGACTCTAGCATATACTGGGCCTTTAATAAGCATATTTTCAATGGACAAAAATTCATAATTGTTACCAACATTGATTTATCTGGATGAGATAAGCAAATTCATTTTACAGATGTAGACAAAAATATGTTGTAATTAAAGTGATTTTTTCAACACAAATATTTGAATAACTGTCTCGAACTTTATCTCCACTCTGGGCAGATCTGTACTCTATACAAATGACTGTCACTCTTCTGATTATCATCTATTTTTCTCATCTCCCTTGCAGCTACATTTCTACATTTGCTTCCCCCAAATCCCAGGTACCCACTCCCTAAGCGCTCATGATTCCTTCCTGTTAACCGGCTTCATCCAGACTTGTATGTCGTCTTCACAACTCAAGTAGATCTGTACTGTCTCTAGCCCATTTTTTACTAAACTGATTAGACTTCTCATATTTCACCTTCCTGGAGCTTCAGAGGGACAGGACCTGGCTGAAAATCACTGTTCCCTGTTTTCTTGCTGTTTCTCTTTGCAACCTCTGTCCTTTTGATTAACTCTTCTTCCTTCATCCGCCGCTCACTGCAGATCTTCCCACAATACTAGGTCCTTGGCATCCTATCCTTGACTGTGAAGAATTGAGTAGATCTCAGTTTAATTATTAATCAATAGAATTTCTTAAAAAAGAAAGATTATCGATACGAAAGGTAGCTGAAGCTGTGGAGTGGCTGGTGCTCCTGTGCACCATGGGTGGGAATAAAAAAGGACACGTTGNTTGAGCCGGCAGACAGAAAAGAGCCCGACGTGGGGCTCGGACCCATGAACCGCGAGATCATGACCTAAGCGAAAGTCGGACGCTTGACCGACTAAGCCACCCAGGCGCCCCAACTGCTGGCTTATTTCCGATAAAGATGAATACACGTCTTCTCCTGACCCAGCAACTTCTCTCCTACGTGTTTATTGGAGAGAAATGAAAGCATTAGGCCCACAGAACATGGATGTTCACATGAACGTTCACACGACCTTCAAATAAGAGCACCAAACTGGAAGCCGCCCAAATATTCATCAGTCGTAAGTGAATACATAAACAAATGTTACATCCACACAATGGGATACTACTTAACAAGGCAACAATGTGCAAAAATCTCAAGTACACCAAGTGACAGAAGACTGAAACAAAAGACGACATAGCACAGAATTCATAAATGAAGCTGGAGACCACAGACACCAGAAAGTGGTTGTTTCTAGGTTGGGAGGCAGGACAGGGGTGGGGATGGGGGTCGGGGGAGGGGATGCAAGCAACTTTCCAGCTGATGGAAATGCTCTGGACCTTGATGTGGGAAACAGTTGCATGAGTCTACACAACTGTCAAGCCCTTTGAACCGGCCCTTAAAGTGTTTTAGGGGCACCTGGGTGGCTCAGTCAGTTAAGCATCCAACTTCAGCTCACGTCATGATCTCACAGACTGTGAGTTCAAGCCCCACATCAGGCTCTGTGCTGACAGCTCAGAGCCTGGAGCCTGCTTCGGATTCTGTGTCTCCCTCTCTCTCTACCCCTCCTCGACTCATGCTCTCTGAGACAGAAGTCTCTCCCACCTTCAAAAATAAATATTAAAAATTTTTTTTAAAAGTGTTTTATTGTATGCAAATCATACCTCAAAAAATAAAAATAAACTTTAATAATTGTCCCTCTGCCAATAGCTCCCTTTCTATATTTCCAGTCCTCTTTCATCAGCTCCAGTTCTCAACCTCTATCAACAGGACTGCCCTGTTTGGGATTCTGTTATATCAAACCCCTCCACCCCTCTCAGTGACACTATTCAGCTCAAAAGCACGGCCATTCCTTTTGGCTTCATCTTATCCTTGGTCTAGTTAGTTATCTCTAAAACTATTCATTCATTTTTTAAAAACATGTATCATAAATCCTTTCCCTTCAAGACAGAACGAGGAAAAGGTACATTTAGCACGGAGTGGAAAATTACATCTGCTTGGGTACCCTCAGCCACACTCCTTATCCGTTGTATGATGCCAACCAAGTCACACTTAACTTTCCTGAGTCTTATTTTCCTCATCTGTAAAACAGAAAATAATTCAGACATTGCAGTATTAAGGAACATTGTGAGATAGATGCGTAAACGTAAACTGAAAACTATAAAGCACTACATTTTTAATATAACACTAGAGGTCATTGTTACTGACACTTATTCAAAAGCCGCCACTGATGGCTGGCCCCAGAGTCGCTCATGTGTCTACTACTTCCATAACTTCCAGTCTATTCTTCCTGATTTGGGGGCATGTGACCAATCTGTTATTTTTATGATTAATAATTTAATGCAATCCCTTTTTAAAAAGCTAGCATAATCTTGAACTTTTAAATATATATGTGACACAACATTTATGAAACTACACATTTGTTTCAAAATGGTGTCAATCTGGAAGCCTGGGTAAAAATGTAGGAGTAAAAAGCCAAAGATATAAAACATACTTTAAAAAACCTGATTGCGGAGCACCTGGGTGGCTTAGTAGGTTAAGCGACCAACTTTGGCTCAGGTCATCATCTCACAGTTTATAAGTTCGAGCCCCACATCAGGCTCTAGGTAGACAGCTCAGAGCCTGGAGCCTGCTTCAGATTCTCTGTCTCCCTCTCTCTCTGCCCCTCCCCCACTGTGTTCACTTGCTCTCTCTCCCAAAAATAAATAAACATTAAAAAAAAAACACTTGGATGATATTAGTATGTAAAGAGATAACATGGTTTTAATTCAGGAACTATTTTGTTTGTTTTCTTAGACAATTCTAATTTTGCTCGATATTCTTACATTTTAAAACCTTTATTGGTCTTCCGACCTGACGTGGATAACAGGCATCATTAAAACTGTAGTAAAAAATTAGTATTTTAACACTACAATGTAATCAATCTTCCCAATAAAAGCTGACAAGAAGATATTTTAATCCCTTGATTTAAAAAAAAAAAAGTCATTTATTTTTTCATTAAATTAAAAAAAAATTTACCTTTGAGAGAGAGAGAGAGAGAGAGAGACAGAGAGAGACAGAGAGCACAAGCTGGGGAGGGACAGAGAGATGGAGACACAGAATCCTAAGCAGGCTTCAGGCTCTGACCTGTCAGCATGGAGCCTGAAGTGAAGCTGGACCTCATGAACTGCGAGATCAAAACTTGAGCTGAAGTCGGACACTTAACCGACTGAACTACGGAGGCGCCCCAGTTATTTATGTTTTCTAATCAACTTTCTTGCTTGCATTTTCCTGTCATGTATTAGAAAAGTTCCTCTAAACATACTATTTAAAATTAGTTTTGGGGTGCCTGGGTGGCTCAGTCGGTTGAGCATCCAACTTCGGCTCAGATCACAATCTCACAGTTTGTGGGTTCGAGCCCTGCATTGGGCTCTGGGCTGACAGCTTGGGAGCCTGGAGCCCTTCGGATTCCGTGTCTCCCTTTCTTTCTCTGCCTCTCTCCTGCTCATGCTCTGTCTCTCTCTCTCTCTCAAAAAAATCAATAAACATTAAAAAAATAAAAAAAGATAAAATAAAATTAGTTTCGTATTTGCATTAGAAAGTAGAAAGTGTAAGAATCAAATCCATGTTTTCTTTCACTTGTAATAGTGATTACACACACAGAACAAAATAGAATAGATGCAAAATTGGAAGACCAATACACATTTTGCCAAAAGGTTATAAAACTCTAGCTCAAAGATTTTGTTTTCAATTATCTGTATAATTTTATTTGTGTTTTGTCCCTCCTGTAGCCCATAGCTATATAATTCCAGAATTCAGAGGGAAAAGGCAAATAGCTGATGTTATTTTTAGCTACTTTGTATACTATAAGAGACTAATCAATGTTAATTTGAGTTTAAAGACTGGCCATAACTACACTTCACAGATTTTGCTTATGTGGCTGGAATTAGCTGCTTAATCAATACATTTGAGTAATACCCTCGATTACATTTAGCAAAATGAGACACTTCTGAGAGTATAAATCCTGAAGATCAGAATTTACACTGTGAAATTCAGATATTAAGACATAGTAAATATACTTGTTATTAAGGATTTTTAAAAAATACATCATCAAGGGATCTAGGGGGAAGACTTTATGAGATCTACCAGAACCACCTAGAAATTTTATAAGAAAACCTAACTAAAATTTGCCAAAACTTAGAAAATTATTTTTTTTAAATCAGCATATTAGTTACATTCAATAACTAATGAATTTATTGCTTCTATAAAAGACAACCTTTTTTTCCCCTAAAATATTAGCATGCTAGTCATCATCAGTCCCCGAGAGCCCCCCATTGCCCTAGGGAAGAATAAGCTTCCACACCACAGTTACGCTAGGCTAAGTCATATGACATTGCTCTGGCCATGGGATGCTGGTAGACGGGTGCCACGAGCTATGGCTTACAGTGTTTGCATACAGGGGTTGCCTTCTTAGGCTGCAGCCACTGCTGTGAGAAATACATGCATGCCTTGGACTGTCTGTCTAGAAAACTGAGAGACATGAATAGTGCTACTCCAACAACCTTTGGACCTGCCTTAACTGACCAGCTGACACATGGAAGAAAAGCAAATGTCTCTGGTTATACGGCACCGAGCTTTGGAATGGCTGTCTATACAGCATTATAGTGGTAATAGAGGATGAAATTTTTAATAAAGAAAGAACAAATCCTACCTTGTGATTGGACTTGGCATGCTACCCTATTTTTCTTAAGTATTAACTTTGAAGCCTGGTGGTAGACGATGTTAGTTTACTGACTCAGTCCTGTCCACATTGTTCTTCCCCCGTAGCTGTATCCTAATAACGGGGAACATGCCAACCAGTGTTGGCCAATGGGATATGGGCAGAAGTCACAGGGTGGGGCTCCTGGGAAAGCTTTTTAAAAGTGACACTGTTGGCTGGTATGTTCCTCTAGTTAGTTTGCGCTTTTCCTCATACCCTTCTGACTGGCATAAGGGCAAGATGTCTGGAGATGGAGCCTGCTTCATGCAACCATTAGAAAGCAAGCCACAATTGAAGGACAACAAAACAGAAAGAAAGAAGACATCTTCAGACCATTCTGAGCACCTCACCAACCTGCCCTGTTTACCCTAGACTTCCTCTGAGACCAGGACCATAACTCCACACTCCATATTTAAGCTCTCTAGTCAGGCTTACTGTCGTTTCCAGGCAGAGGTAACTGATCTTTGGAAAGATATGTAAATAGATAGATAGGCAGGTAAGTAAACAGATTGACAGAAAGAATTTTACTTAAATTATTTTTAAAAAGATCCAAAATTCTATCTAGAAGTAGTATTTGACTCAGTCTGATATTAAAAATTACATTGATAAAATGATAACTTCAGCTAAGAATATATGACTGCTTTTAAATTAAGCTTCAGTTTTTACATATTAAGTTTGCTTTCTGTAAGTAGAGATAAAATAACATTAATCATATATCAGGTAATTTTTAGACTACACTTTGATGGAATGAATTTTATTTTGGGATTTAAAGTCTGGAATTCTCTCCTTCACACTAATGATTTTTCAGATAGTCAGAAATATTCTCAAAACTGCTGGCATTTTTATAATACTAACTGCACACTGGGGTCTAGTTTTTAAGGTAAGTTCATGATGCATGATGTATTATGTTTCAGCTGGATAGTGATTCTCAGCTATGCAAGCATGTCAGTGGACGGCAAAACATCACAGTAAAACATCAACCTGGTAAGATTCACTCTTATCCAAGTTATCTTTTCCTATCTGTATGAGATTTTCCTATAGCAGCAGGTTCTCCATGAAAACATATCCTTCAATTTTTTACTTTCATTTGATGCATGTAAGTAAATGTATTCAATGAGATTCAAGTGTGTGGGAAAGTGCTATAAAGTAAAGGAAAATTATGGTACAATGGCTATAACTCAGAAAGAGTAATAAGAAAAGAGACTGTCTAGAGCATTTGACTGAAAATAGAAGAGATTATATCCTGGTGAATTGAGCTAATTTCAAATATATTACAGTATGGTTTTCTATCATGTGTACTCTCTCGGACTACATTAATAAATGAAAGAGTGATGAATAGTTCTGGGAACTTGTAGCAAAACTTATTAATATTTCAACATTATCACTGAGTATCTATGTCAACACACATCAAAAATGCATGAGAAATGACTACCTATACTCACAAGTTACACCCATTAGGAATATGTATGAGAAATATAAATGGTGTACATAAATTTGCAATGTGAGTATAGGTAGAATGTACAGCAGAAAAAAAAAAAAGAAAAACCACACTACATAAAGATCTCACATGGAGAAGTATGTGAAGCAATTAAAAGCAAATTAACACTTGTAATCAGTTTGGGGTATACTGTTTGACCACATAAAATACCAACATATTTCAAATTATGAATCATCTTAGAAATCACTAATACAAAAGAAAATTTAAACATAAAAGTAGCAAAAATATGTAGCCATGCTCAAATAAAAGTGGCTTATCAAGTCTATCCATGATGTAATTGTGGAATCCCCTACTTAAAAAATAAAAACCTAAAATTTGGTTTTAAATTTTTTTAGTGTTTAGTTTTTAATGCTTGAGAGAGAGTGACAGAGCAGGAGTGGGGGAGGAGAAGGGAGAGAGGGAGACACAGAATCTGAAGCATGATCCAGGCTCTGAGCTGTCAGCACAGAGCTGGATGTGGGTCTTGAACCCACGAACCATGAGATCATGACCTGAGCTGAAGTAAGGCACTTAACCGACTAAGCCACCCAGGTACTCCTAAAGTTTGGTTTTTAAAAGCCTGATTTCTAATTTTATTTATTTAAAAGAATTTTTTTAATGTTTTATTTATTTCTGAGAGAGAGAGACAGCATGAGCAGGGGAGGGTCAGAGAGAGAAGGAGACACAGAATCTGAAGTAGGTTCCAGGCTCCAAGCTGTCAGCACAGAGCCCGTCGCGGGGCTCAAACCCACTAACCATGAGATCATGACCCGAGCCAAAGTTGGATACTCAAACAACTGAGCCACCCAGGTGCCCCTGATTTCTAATTCTATTTTATTTTTTTATTTTATTTTATTTATTTTATTTTATATTTTACTTTATTTTACTTTAGCAGTGGGGTCAGATATAGTCTGGACCAAGGAATTAATTCACTTATCATGAAGAAGAAATGTTCAATCATTTTCAGAACTCAGCAGTCTATNAGGCATGGCAGTGTTAAAAAAAATAAAAGAGTACACAGTTAACCCAATGATTTTCAAATGGTTAGGAAGGCTAACCATTGTATATCTATAGTATATCCAGAAGATGTTCAATTCAGTTGGAGGGGAGGTCAAACTGATGATTTAGCATTAGACATAGAGTAGAAAGTGTCTAACACAGAAACGAGAGATATAAATCACTCCCCAAACAGCAACACCAGGGTAGCAGCTTTCACAGATGATANTGGAAAAATAGTTGCATCATTTTTAGAGAAAAAGTACTTAATGGCTACTAAAAGTACGGTTATAATGTATTTTTAAAAATCTTCTAGGATAATAGAAATTTTTGAATGATCAGGGGATACAAAACTAGATTTCAAGAACCCAGGCCAAAAAGAAATACAAAGTAAACAAATGTTCTGAAAGGGAAAATTTGTTTTGCACTTTTTCATTTGACTTTTGATTCTTGTTTTGGTTAAATTACTACAGATTCCCTTAGAAAAAGAGAATTTTTGTTATAGCCCAGAGAAAAGTGTGAGTGGATAAAAAGGTTCAGTTCTGACCGCCCTCTCCATCCCCACCCCCCTACCCCAGCGATGGAATGCTGGACTAATTAGTCGGGATCTATGGAGCTCAGGTTCTTCTCTAAGATCAAGGAATTCTAAGCAATGTTCTCTAGTGGTTCAGCTAGTTTGCCTGCTTATTTACTCATTTCAGAATATTCCTGTCTTTAGAATCTCTGCACTTATTATTCTCTCAAACACTCTTCCTTTAGATCTCCTTGTGATGATCTGACCTCGTATCTCTTCAGGTCTTTCCTAAAACAGTCTTATTAGACAGTTCTTCCCAGATAATCTTAATGTAACAGTGACCACTTTCTACCACCTCCATACAGCCTAACACTCATATCCTGCTTCCTCTACTTTACCTCTCGATAGATAGATAGATAGATGATAGATAGATAGATAGATAGATAGATAGATAGACAGACAGATAGATACCTTTATACCACAAGCTCCTGAGTCTAACCATGGAAACTGTAGACATCTAGGCAGTACTAGTCATACCCACACATCCACCATAATGCAAACAGTGCCCTCTGGGATGTTCAGTGCTCAGCCTGCACAATCATGTGCGGCTTCCTTGAGACTGATATTTGCAAAACACAAAGGTGATCATGCTGTTCCCACTTAAAGCCGATCCACATGTCCCGATTATCTACAGAAACAACTCATCCTTCCTGATCAGGTCCCTACCTGCCTTCCCAAGCAGCTTCATCTCCCATCTCTCTACTACATTCCCCCATGCAGCAGTCATCGTGAACTTCTGTATCCCTAAGTACATCGATGTTCTTACATATTCCAGACTGAGTTATGTGTGCTCCTCTGTTCTCTCGCTGAAACTCTTCCTATGCTTTTATCTTATCGGGCTTTACTTCATCTCATGTTATTTTGATATCGAGCTCCCTGCGCTCAGGCACTTTGAATCATGTATCCTGCTTCCTCAGCATGTAACACATGGTTGAATAAATTAATTAACTACTCAACAAATGGATATACATCACTTAATTCAACAATTCAAATATCAAATTATTGGCCAAACTTGACCACATTTTTCTTAATTTAAGGAGGGAGCGGCAGTGTCTCACTGGAGCAGATATAAGGGCTTATGTATGGATACAGTCTCCATCATGGTATTAAACACCCAGGAACTGAGTTAATTGTTTTGTAGGCTTGGGAGACTGAAGGGCTGATGCAGGCTAAGCACACGCTTTAGGTTTTATCTGTGTTCATTTATTGAAAGTTGGTAGCTTTTTCTGAGCTCCTTTAAAAGAAGAGCAACCCGAAAGCATTTATCTCCCGTGGTGAGAGAACAAATGCCTCTCAGGTTTGCCGATCAGCAGCATGGGGATCAGCCATGACAGTCACTATCAGAGATCGAGACTCCACCTAACGATGTGAATCATAGCCGTTTCTTTGGGAGGACATGAGTGGGGGATCTGAAGGTGTCCCAAACATGTTAGGCTTACTAAATAAAAATACAACTTCTTTTAATGAGACAAGAATCTAGGAAAGATCTGAGAAGTCCTTTGACATGTTGAGCTCTCTGGCTTTTTCTCTAGGCACCATCAGCTCAGTTGGTTTCATTCTAATCAGCAGAGGAGGAAAGACATGATCCAAACACTCTCAAATCTTTCAGTCAAAGGGTACAAAACAAGATGACACAGTACCATTTTAACCTGTGGACAAACTTCCCTTTTATAGACTGACAAAAAGCAAATTCTACAAGGAATGTTCATTTCTGAGGTTTGGGAATATCAGCACATATGTTTATATTAAAACACACTTGAAAACCATGTTTTCTCCAACAATAATTTCTTTAAATAAAATAGTACCAGTGACGTTTATATGACAAACACTAATATCTTTGTATTTTATTTCCTCACATTTCAATATAATGTATGAGATTTATAGAAGTGGAATAGCTTAAAAAAAAAATTCTGAGAAGGCACTAAGGCAGCTGATAGACTTACTTCTCCCTGTATCAGATTATATTTAAAGTAACAATGAGTTTAAAGACGAGGAAATCTGAAAGTGTTTCATCAATGTTGGATACATGGGATTAGAATTTCAGAAAATTTTGCTAATTTTAGACAGTTGGCAGTTTAGAGAAGTTAAAACCACAACAAAGAGACAGAAGCTGCCTTCATAAAGGAAAATGGGTTTATAGTCAGACAAACTTGGATTTGAACATGAGCTCTGCAAATTACCAGCTGGAGGATAGGGTAAACCTCTCAGGGCGTCTGTTTCTTTATCTGAAGGATAAAAACAGGATCAGAGGGCAAATTAAATAAAAACTATATGCGTTTTCATAGCTGCCAAAAAGTACAGTGTCAGTTACAATTCCCTTTGTTTTCACTTCTTCTTCATCTCTTGCATTATTCTCTACTGTAATTTAAAAGACATTAACATAATCATACAGGAGGAGATTAAGAGAAACAAGAGGGGGTATTCAAGCGGTTCAGAACAAGAAAATTGAAAACAAAAACAAAACATTCAAGATTTCTGACTCCTTCTTATCACTAAGTGCACTTTTCTAAATGAAGAACCATGATATTTGAGCTAGCAGCAAAGTTTGAAATAAGAATAGGGTATCTAACTTGCTACCATATCTTTTCTTTCTAAGAACATTTAGGTGAAAATGTACTAAAGAGAACGCTCTCCGTTTCCAGAAACTGAAGCAATTTTTAAGAAGAAGGTACCTTCACACAAGCAATACTCATGTGAACAATACAAGGGCCAGGGGCGCTGACACCCTCTGTGGTCAAAAATCCAAGTGTAACTTTTGACTCTCCGCAAACTTAACTACGAATAGCCTACTGGTGACTGGAAGCTTGATCAATAACACAACCAGTCAATTAACACCTATTCTGCGTATGTACTACATACCAAATCCTTACAATGAAGTAAGCTAAAGAAACGAAAATATAAAGAAAATCATAAGGAAGCGAAAATACATGCACAGGATCCTACTGTATTCATCAAAAAAAAATCTGCATATAAGTGAACTCGCGATTCCAACTCATGTTGTTCAAAGGTCAACTATAATACAAACAGGGAGGAAGACGGTGAAGTGTTTTAATTGGTTTAAATGTACTTGACAATGACCCATCTAAAAAGAATATCCTTTTATCAAGTGCAAATATCAGGGATGCTAGCCAAAACAAAAAGTTACTAATGCTATTAATTTGATGCTTTTCTTCTGTCTGAGAATTATAATGAAGATCAGAGAGGGTAGACTACTCAGATTCAGCATGAGTTCAACAGTGATGAGCACGTACCAATTCTCAAAGGACTGACACTGAGAAACACAGGTACATCTCCTTAAAATCTTCATCTGCTTCTCTCACCCTTCACTCTACCCTTTCTCACTTCACTCTTAACTGAGTTATTACACAGGTTTCCCCCACTATCCGACAGTAAAAAGTTGTCCTATGAAAACTTTCTAAGCCAAAATGGCATAGAGCAAAAAATGACCATTAAATTATATGGAAAAGTTTTTGAGCATTCCCAGACCCCCAAAATCACCTCTCTTAGGCCTCTGTGATGCCTTAGGGCACATCTTGCTAACAGAGGCACAGCTGTTAACAAACAGCTCAAAGCTCTGGTAGCTTGGTGCTGAGATGCTGTGTGGTTCCTGGGGAAGGAACCTGGTGAGGCTGCTCTCATTGCTCAGAGTACTGCAAAAAAAAACAAAAACAAAAACAAAAACAAAAACTGAACACTATTTTTACTTTTCACCATTTTTTTGTAAAGATGAAAATCCTCTTTGGATTCCTTTCAGTGAGCAAAAACAGGTGCTAAAATAGGTCTTCTGTAAAAGTAAAGTGGCATAAAGGGAGCTTCTGAAAGCAGGGGATGCCCATTATCTAGATCCTTATTCTTCTAGTTCAAAGTTCTGTTCCTGGTTACGTTGAAATTTCTCTCAAGAGATACTCTTATTCATTTACACTTTAGTTTGCAGGAAGTTGATTATTCTACTCCCAGTAACAAATGAGGGGTATAACTGTTTGGAATTAGAGAAAAAGAAAAAAAAGGGGGTGCAGAAATTAGAGGGTCTGGGAAACACAGCCAAACTGTACCTATTTAAAAATATTGTTGTTTTCCCCGGGGTTAGAGTTAATTACAATAATTTGCTCTAATCATGCGGCTGTACCTCTCTTTTTCCAAACACTTATTTCATAATTATGTTTGTCAAGTTGTTAAGGGTAACGACCCTATTTTAACATCGGGGGGAAAAAAACGAGACCAAAACAAAGCAGATGTTCTATGAATTGCTGGAAGTTAGCACTGTCAGAATTACTGAACACATGGTTTCTGACTTGGACAGTATCTCCACAGTTAAAATATGGAAAGGGGAGAGTCTGTCTGTGGGCCTCTCTATGGCTTTTACCAATGCATCTGAATTTGCTGACCCTGAGCTGATAAATGCCAATCAAGTGAATCAAGGAAGATGGTAGAAATGATTACTTCAAGCACAGTTCAGGAGCCTCACTATATAAATCTATACACATTGAAGTAACCTCAGTTGCTTCTCTAGTACCAAGCAATGTTCTTTTTTATTTAAAGAAAGGAATATCTGAAATATTGGGGAAGAGGATGCAATTCTGGCTAACAACTTCTGCATTTCAAATCAAAGGAAACCTTTCTTAAACTGAAGATTTAAAAGTTGGTCTTAAAAAAACCAGTAAAATGCAGAATACCAGGCATTTAGAAAAAAGCCCATTTATTACTATATTAAGGTTTATGCTGTGTAGATACAGCAGCGTCGATAAGTAAGGCACCATGCTGAAAACTCAAACTATAATGGTTACTGCATGAGGCAAGACCATGAACCTGAAGGGGAAGGGAGAGAAAGAAGAGAATCTGTTGGAGGTTACCATTGTGTAGGGACCACTCAAGGACAAGGAAGTCTCATCCATGTCTAGTATCAGTCTTTCCTAATATCCTTTCTCATCCTTGCCCTTCTCTTTCTTGATTGACAAGAAATTCATTGGCACCACGACACTGGTGGCCATTGAATTAAGAGGCCAGCCTTTGAATCCTTCTTAAACCATCGCTGCTTTTGCCATTTGACTAGAAAGTCAAATGTGTACTGATTGCCTAAGGATTTATAATAGGCTACCTCTAATAAACATAAATATTTTATTTTGTTGCCTCCCTACCTGTAGACATGCTTCTCAATCTGACTCTCTGGAGAAGGTTTTGCAAGCATGGGAAACAGGTCAACAGGTGTCTTCTTGAATCCTCTCATCTCACACAGGCTGAACTGCTGCTTTAGACTTCTATTATTTAACACATTATTTTATTGATCATAGTACACTGAGATTTTTGTTTGTTTGACAACTTCAGAGTTAAGAATTGGTAGCTTTTGAGTTAATAGAAGGCATCAAGATCCAAAGGCAAAATGGAAAAAGAGAAAACAGAAAATAAACAACAGCAACATGCATTAAAGAATCAAGGAGAAACTCAGAGAGGAGCAGAATGACATGGTTATGACCGTACACACTGAAAGTTAACTTTGGGTAAACCTAAGTACAGATTTTTTCAAAAGTGTCTAACAAGGATATGTTTACTTGTTCCAGAATAAAATTTTTCTCAGTATATTACTGTAAGTTTTGAAATACGCTCAATATTTAAGAGGTCTCTGCAGAGCCTACTTTGTGCTTCATCTAACACTTTCTTCGTACTTCCTGGTGTTTACGCACATCTACTCCATCTTAAATGATGGTTAATTAACTATTGATGGGTCCTGGTATTCTAGGGCTTCCCAGGTGACGGCTCAGTATTCTTTACTAATCGTTTAATGAAAACGCTTACATGAATAATGAATCTGGCATTTCCCTAGATACACATGCAACTTTGGTAACAGTAATAAAGGCAGGCATATACAATTATACAAGATACTGTGCCTTGAAAATGTTTTCACAAAGCAGGTCAGGGAGGGTATGCTGAAAATGAAGCTCCAGTTTTTGAAGCTGCTATTAAAATTTCACATTAAAATACACTATATATTATAAGCACATAATATTAAAAGAAAAACACAGTTATGCTTGACAAGTTAATATTATTTGCGAAGTCACAAATAAAGTAAGTACAATTGAGATCTTCATAGTCATAGTTCCAAACCTCAGAGTTTGAATTAAAAGCAACACACCCACATCTATAAACACACGTACATACAACCTATATGATGTATCACAATGAGGAAGGAAAGTGATATGATTGAAATGTCTATGAGACCTATTATTCACCTTAGAACTGAAACTTGTCATCATTTAGCCTAATTTAAGGATGGATCTTAAGACCTCGATTACACAAACCAGGGCTGATCACTGACTTAGTGGTGACTGAGCCTGCCACCATTTTAAACATGAGTTCATTGACCCCTGTGATTTAATACCAATCTTAGCTTAAATGAACATTTGCTTTGGAGAAACTAAGAGCCTAACAATCAGTTATTTGAACAAATGAGTGAAAAAAATGTTTTTTTATATAGGGTTAAATGCTATAACATTTAAAGAATGTAATTGGAAACAAACATTACAAGTACACTTAGAAAAAGATCCATTTTTGGAGTCAGAAGTCCAAAACTCTGTCTTGTTACTATTTATTAGATGACTTTGGAGAGGTCATTTAACTTCTCTGATCCTGAGTGCCTTCATTTGTACAATCAGAAAAACAGTATTTGCAACCATTTCCTAGTTGTCAGATACTACACACTATTACTATTACCAACAATTATATTACTAATTCCATAATCAATTGAATAAACTTCTATGTACCAAAACTTTATGACTAGATTTTTATGTAACTGTATTACATCCTTGCAACGCTCCTATAAGGTAAGCACTCTGATTTTCTTAGACAGATGAAGAAACATCTCAGAGTGGTTAAATAATTTACCCAAAGCCACATAACTATTAAGAGCTTAAATATAAATTTGAATTCAGATCTTTCTGATTCCAAATTTCATTTTAGATCCACTATATCCTGTTTCCTCTCATATACCACACATATTTGTGTGTATGCACAAACATATGTAATATAAACATACAATGTGTATTACTTATAGAACACAGACACCTATTATTCATTTTATATACAAACATGATGCTTTGAATTCTAAAATGCCATACTAATGAGTGTGTGTGTGTGTGTGTGTGTGTGTGTGTGTGTGTGTGTGTGTGTTTTAAAGACTGCAAAGAGTAAGGCACGGAGCAGAGTCAGTACTTAGTCAATATTTAGGAAAAGGAATTAAAATATGACAAGTGATTAAATCATTTTGAGTGAACTGTAACTCATGTATCAGTAATAACAGAGGCTATTTAAATCCTACTCTTTTGTAAGATTATATTATTAAAATTATTCTAGAGAAAAAAATTTACAAAGACTAGCCATATGTTCAATTCTAGATACAGAATTGACAATGATGGAAAAGCAACTATCTCCCACAAGCAAGGGATGAAATCTAACTTTATGGTCCAGATAAATGAAGAGAGACAAGATCTGTTTAGGGGCGCCTGGGTGGCTCAGTCGGTTAAGCATCCAACTCTTGATTTAGGCTCAGGTCATGATTGTACGGTTCATGGGATCAAGCCCCATACTGGGCTCTGTCCTGCTTGGAATTCTCTCTCTCCCTCTCTCTGTCCCTCCCCAACTCAAGTGCATGCATGCATGCACTCTCTCTCAAAATAAATACATATATATTTTTTAAAAACTGGAGACAAGATCTCTTTAAAAACTACATACGATTCTGAATTTTCAGAGTGGTGAAACATCATCTTCCAAATTTAAAATTTCAGAGAAGCTATTCTGTACTTTCCTATCAAAACAAGATATATAATGGCATATTTTACTTCTCTTGACTGCTGTATATGAATAGTAACAATGATGATGATAATTAACATTCAAAAATTTGAACAATATACTTTTTTCAGAGTTAAGGAGAAGAGGTAGGAGGTATTAGGAAAGACGCACAGAGGTCTCATTTCGAATAAAAGCATACATTTTCAACTATGTAAAATACTCCACCTTCCCCTAATCTGCTCCCAAAGAATGTCAGGCCAGATGGGAGGATGATGACGCGCGTGCCCGTTCAGAGCTAGAAGGACAAGTCCTGGGACCAGAAGATGCTGCCACTTCCATCACCCACTAACACCTTGGCGATTCTTAGTTTATCCTGAGAACGTGGTACTTACTCTTGTACTGCTCTGGCTATGGAAAGGGCCGTAGATCCAGTCTCATTAACGCTATCTAAGGTCACATTTGGCAGGTCATCATCGTCACTGTCACTTTTACTTTGTCTGGGAGATAGGCCTCGGGGGTCCATTTGTGCTGGGGAAAAAAGGCATATATAATGAATTAAAATTAGTGTGCAGAAAGATAACCTTGTCCTGGACCAACATCAAGCACAGCATGTCTCGTCTGTGCCTATCACGCACATGGAATTCTCTAGAAATCCCAGGAATTAGTGAAAGCGGTGCATTTCATGGTCTGAGCGCTCACGGACTTTTCCCTTGTTCGTTTGATTTACAAAACCTCCATCACCTCTCAACAGTTTCAGGGGATGGTTACAGAACCGAAACTATAAAATCCACAATATTATCAACTCCTGAGTGTTAGAAGCTGATTAGGTAGCTCATGAGTTACTGTGCAACCCCTTGGCTCTTCCTTCTTGCTTCGCTGCCAGTTTTGGCCATTTCACTGCTTGTTAGCACGTTCCCTGGAAGGTGGGGACCACAGAATTTATCTGCCTACAGCTCTTTTAATAAGCTTAAAGAAGAGCACGGTTTACTAGACTAACGTAAAGTTGTAGGTATTTCTCATACTTCAGTGAATACTGTCTCACAGTTCATTACTGTTTTATGTGGAGATCTGAGTGCCCACAAATGATAGAAGCAGCAGCATTTTAAGTACGTTTTACGTGCTAGAACGTGTACATCTCCATGTTGATTTCATTTTTCAGAAAGGCATTTCCAGATAGGATTCTCCTCCCACCGCAAACTTGCCAACAAAGCAGAAAATAGCCTGATGTTCTGTGGTACCTGCTGACCAGGACCATCAAATCCTTTCAAATGGGAGGATTACCATCAACATTTAATATGTGGAATGTATATTTCTAAAGTTTAGATTTCATTTCCACTTCCTCCTCTCTATGAACGGCCTCAGCAGCCACCACTGTCTAGGATTTCCATCAGCCCTCACCTCAAAGCGCAAAATAAGCACACCTTCTAGATTAAAAGTATTGCGCTAGCTACGTCATTGCATTATTAAAATACATGACTTCAGCCCCAGCCGGCTACAGCCAGCCTGCTGCTCTTGCAACATGCCCACAAGAGATTTCCAAAACCACCACCGCTTGCGACAGAAAGCAAACTGAACTTCCCATCAATGTCACAAAGACATCTTTTTACAATTTCTTTTCTTCTCAAATCATTTTTTTCTTACTGTAAATTGTACATTAGGTAGAACCGCTGGGAAATGTTGCGATTCCACCATTTTTTACCCACAAAAAGAACAATTTCTCATGATTCTATCTAATACTTATAAAATGAATAGAAAAATCTAGAGAGTTTCAACATAATTCTAACTAAACTTGGTTAGGAAGGAACTTGCATCTGTTAAATATTGCCCTAGTGTATTTGATGTACATTCTGCCTGTCAATATAAACATACCAGAATGTATTTTGAACAAAGGAAGTGCTTGGTAAATGTTTGCTGAAAGAGAAAATAATCAATTCAGATAATCTAAAGCAGTGGTGCTCAACCAAGGACAAAACTGTCCCCCTTCCCCCAAGAGACATTTGGCAATGTCTGGTCTGTCACACTTTGATTTGTCACGACTTAAGGAGAAGGGAATATGGTGGGCAAAAGTCAAGGATGGTGCTAGATACACTACAATACACAGGACAGTCAGTCCCCCGTGACAGGGAATTATCCAGTCTAAAATGCCAAGAGCATCCAAGTTGAGAAACCCTGATCCAGAGATTTAAGAGTTTGGGCGCCTGGGTGGCTGAGTCAGTTAAGTGTCTGACTCTTGGTTTCAGCTCAGGTCATCTCACAGTTCCTGGGATGGGGCCCCAAGCCCTGTGTTGAGCTCTGTGTTGACAATGTAGAGACTGTATGGGATTCTCTCTCTCTCTCTCTCTGTCCCTCCCACCCGCCTCTCTCTCCCCCTTTCCTTCTCTAAGTCAAAATAAATAAACCAAGTCCCTGTCATATGACTCAGCACTCACAGCTTCTCCAGATGCAGCATTCAGTTTCCCAAATGCCAGGAGTCATGCAGTGACACTCATCCAGAGTTCCTGAATGTTTTCTTTGTATGACACACAGTGGGACAAAAACACTATTTGCCATCTGATCTCTAGAGAAGATTTCCTAAAAGAGGGATGTTGGAGAAACTCTTCCTGGGGGAAAGTAACCAGTTCACAGGCATCTGACAACAGAGAGCAAGCTAAGCATTCAGCCACTCTGAAGGCACTGAAAGCCCTGAATCATTCAAAATCTATTTGACTGCAGGCAGCAGAAACTGACTCAGGCCAACCTATATTAAACAGAATGTGGTGGAAAGACATGGAGCAGCTCAAAGAATGGAAGGTAAGGAGGTAAAGATGAACAGCTATCGCTCAAGCATCACAGCACACAGGAAAGATACCGGCATTTCAACCAGGAATTCGTAGACAGCTTCTGTTTGGGCAACCCTATTGTAGAATGATTCATCTGACAGTCATTCATGACTACTCAAAATGAGCCAAAAAAATGAGTATCAGATCTATCCAGGCTTCCAAATCACATATTGTGTGGTGTTACATATGCCTGTAAATGTCAGCAACTTAACATTTAGAGTTGTCGAAACATCATGCACCAGGATGCTGGTGCCAAGACACCAAATTAACAAACAGCTAAAGAACAGAGCATATCCCGGTGGCCCCATTTTGTCCAAGAGAACTAACTAGAGCTTTCGTGGAGAAGTGAGACAACTCAGTGAAGACACAGGCAGTTTATCGATAAGCTCTCTGGCTCCAACAGCGTAACGGTAGTAACGATTCCAGATAACTGGTGTGAGAATTGATCATCTAAATTATGTTATGTTTGTATCTTAATGAAAGTTTAAAATATGTTAAACATGGTATCTCTTTTGATGTACTTTTCAGGAACATCATAATTGAGGATTTCTTTCCAATATTTTCAATAAATATTATGAAATACATCTGCTACCATCATGCTGGGAAACTCTTGTTACCCATACCTTCAGCCAAGCTGAGGAAGTAATTAGAAAGGCTTTTTGAAATCTGCATTGCTGATTAGGTCAGATGATTAGCTTATCTACATACTTGCATAATTCCACTCTATTTTTATTAGATGTGGGATAGGAACATCTACCCTAGTTCACCTCTATTAGTCTTACAGTTCCTCAGCTCATTTTGGAAGCCAGGATTCGCTGAGGTGCACATTCAGAGAAAATGGCAAAGTTACCCAGGCAGCAGAACTAAAAACCCATCTACTCCTCTAAGTAAGAGAGCAGCAAATCAACTATAGGCATCTGAAGAGAATTTACATTTGAGACTATGTTCCTTTTAAATGATAAAGGGATCAGATAGCTTTGGGTATTCCAGCTCATTATTGAGCTCATTCCAGCTCACTGGTGTCATTAGTGAGTTGGGGGTGCTGTGGAATACAGTGTGAGTTTCATACCATGTGACAAAATCCCCAAGAAGGGAACCGTAGAACCCTAAAACCGGCAGTTGAACATATTCACTCTAATTTTCAAATATGCATGTACAATATACCCTTCCTGCAAGGATTCTCCCAACAAATCATGTCTCCATATACCCATGCCCTGGTGTGGCTGCCTCCCATAATGACTCCAGACTTGGCTTCATGACTTGATGCGGCCAATGGAATATTAGCACACATGACACAAAGCAATAGCTTCAAAAGCACTTGCATATTGGGTTTCCCCTCGATCTGTTACTGTTTTTAGAACCTAGCCACTATGTGAAGGAACCCAAGAAAGCCTAAAATACACACTGCTCATCTGGAAGCCAACACCAACTGGGGTAAGTGACTCATTTGAGAATGACTGGTGACTTCCCAGCCACGAGATGATTGTAGCCATGAGTGACCCCGGAGAGACTAGCATGAGAACCACCTGGCTAAGCCATCCCCAATTTCTGACTCACAGAACAGTAAGCAAATAAAATAGTGGCTGTATCAATCAACTAGATTTGGGGGTGCTCAGTTATGTGACAATACAAAATCAGTGCGCTCTCCCAGATCATTCCAGAGTTTTCCGGGCAATGATGTGGAATGACGTGTAACTACAATTACAGTGAGCCCATCACATTCCTCTCTATTCTCCTCCCAAGAGGCAACCCGGCCTCAAGCAGCATAAATTTAAGTGGGCTCGTAATACAAGTATGGAAAATAAAAGTCACATATTCTGTATTATTTACTTTTCAATCCAAAAGATCCAAAATGTATTTGCAGCTACTTTGGCGTTAGAGGCATCTTTGATCCTTGACCTGCCTCAGGCAGGCTTCTACTAGAAGGGGCCATCAGTTGGTATTGCTATTTGCGTGAACGAAGCTTTTCTATCCCTTTTCTCAATCTCATAGTGACAGGAGGGTCCTATGCGTGGATCGTCCCAAGTAAGTGGCTAGCCAAAGCTAGTTTCACACTGTTTGCCTCTCTTCAACTCACACGGGGCATTTGAACTTTATTTCCCCTCCCACTAACAGTAAACTGACATAAACACAGCAGCACCAATGTCCATTCTCACCTCCCTCACCTCAGCTTAGGTACTGACAAAAGATTAAGCGCTCTATCTTACGTAGAAATAAACTGGCCCATTCAGCTAATTCTTCAAGGAAAGGAGAAAGGATGTTCTTCCATATGTCACCATATTACATGCAAACAAGGTAACAATCTATGAACACACACCGAGATTTTAAGACTAACATGTCCTAACCAGAATGAGTCACAGAAGGATTTGTTCAATCCGTTTCAGCTTGGCCTATCCAGGCTGGAGGGGAGGGGGTGCCCGCAGATGGAAGGGCAGGGGGCAGCTGGTGAGCAGAGGCCAAGGTGCTGCTGGTCTTTCCTCCCCCCTTTCTCAGCCACTCCCAGGCTGCCTGGTACCTGTAGAAGTCTTCACTGTTTGTCCTACCAAGGCTGAAGCACTGGCTTCCACAAGAGTTGCTGCTTTCTTCTCGAAAGAAGGGCAAGGGGAGAATGGGGAGTGCTGAGGGGGGCGGGGAGGAAAATGAATATATGGTGGTTGGGGGAATATGCAGGGGAAACATTCACAGCATTATGGAGTAAAAAGGTCCTCTTCCACCACATACTATGCAGGAATTGCTCTAAGAAGGACAGGTGCAGTGCATCCTTAGATAAAAATAGAGCATTAGTGGGGCGCCTGGGTGGCTCAGTCGGTTAAGCATCCGACTTTGGCTCAGGTCATGATCTCACGGTTCGTGGGGTGGAGCCCGGTGTCGGGCTCTGTGCTGACAGTCAGCTCAGAGCTTGAAGCCTGTTTCCAATTCTGTGTCTCCCTCTCTCTGACCCTCCCTTGCTCATGCTATCTCTCTCTCAGAAATAAATAAAAACATTTAAAAAAAGAAAGAAAGAAAAGCAAGTGTTTAAAGAAAAAAATAGAGCTCTGGCTTCAGACAACATGGGTGAGACTTCTGGCCCCGCCTTCTGATGTTGGGCAGTAGATTTTCCACCCTCTTAAACTCAGTTTCCTCCTTGCTTCTGCTGATGTGAGTAGTGAATGGGACAATGCATGCAAAGCACTTGTTACCCTGCCTGGAATTTAGTAGTGCATCACCATTCTGCTGTTTTTTTTTTTTTTTAATGTTTGTTTATATTTGAGAGAAAGACAGCAAGCAGGAGAGGGGCAGAGAGAAGAAAGGGAGACAGAGAATCCCAAGGAGGCTTGGGGCCATCAGCACAAAGCCCTAGGCGGGGCTCAAACTCAAGAGCCACGAGCTCATGACCTGAGCAGAAACCAAGAGCTGGGCAGACCCTCAACCGACTGAGCCACCCAGGCACCCCGGCATCAATCTGTTCCACCCTGGCAGTAAATGTAGTGCTTCTCTAACCACCCCTTACATGGCACTACTGCTAAATCCCTTCCCTTCAAATTAGGCAGTTTTCCTTTTAAGTGTACCTAAACTGAAAACACTGTCACAGAGGCAGACTACATATTGGGTAATATATAAAACCACTACTTCTCTTGATCCAAACATTCATTTATATATTCAGCCAACGGATATTTATTGGACACCTATGAGAAATCAAGCACTCTTTTGGGTGCTGTGGAGAGAGCAGTGAACAAGGCAGATGAAAAATCATGCTTTCACCCTGGGGGGAAGCGGACAATAAAAAATAAACAAGAAAAACATATACTCAGTCGGATGGTGATAAGTGACATGGAGGAAGATAAAGTGGGCAAGTGGGGGTGAGTGGACTAGAGGCTGCTGAGAGGTAGAGGACAGTTTTAGAGAGGGTGGCCCGGAAGGCCTCATGAAGAGAATGACAGCTGAGCAGGACCTGGAGGGGTGGAGGGGAGGCTAGCAGGTACAAACTGGAGAGGGGGGCAGCGCGTTCCAGGCAGAGCGAACAATAAGTGCAAGAACTCTCAGGTGGGAAAGTGTGTTATGCGCCTGAGGACACACAAGGAAGCTATGCTATTGCTCGAGCTGAAAACGGGGTGAGGACAGACAGCTGAAGACACACACAGTCCATGCAAAGGTTCTGAGTTTTGCTCTGAGTGGGAAGGGGAGCCATTTGATAAGAATCACCCTGGCTATTGAGCCTGGAGCACAGGGGGACATCCAGCTAGAGGTACATGCGTTAACAATCATCAGTGACGTTAACAGTTTCTGCAAACCTGCTAGCTTTTTTCCTCTTTGGCCACCTCATACGGGCTGCACGTAGAGCACTCACCTAAAACTCAGGGCTCTATTACCTCAAGGCCTACGAAGTATGCTTTTCATGATATGTTTGTACAACTACTGTCCTGATCTCATTTGCTTTCAGAATAGTCACTGTTCAAATACGTGCCTGATCTTTCCAGCATATCAGGATACACGACGAGAGAAAAATTCATTAGTAAATAAAGCTTAACTTCAAGTATGGCGAGCTCCAAGATCAGAACCAGCTCTCCAGGGTCCCACGTTATCTACCAAAGTTTTGATTAAATCGGTTTCTTACCTTCATTTTTGCTATTGCTAATGAACCGGTATGCCTCCGCACAGTGGCAACTGTGAGTGTCTACATTACCCCAAATGAAGATTTAAAAATGTAATCAATTATGTAAATCCTGGGATGTTGGTACTGTGTAGATATAGTACGCAATTTATTCATTTTTTCTCAATTCCTATCTGTGCGCTTGACAGTGTAATGGCTTCTGCTCCCATTATATTAAAAAATAATGTCATAATGTTCTTATATTTCTCTAGTGTAAGTACCACTTCTCAGTTATAATGCCACTGGACCTCTCTACAGCTTTCAAGACTGTTGATTATCGCTCTTCATTTTCACTTCCAGCCTCTTAAAATTCTCTCCTCCCTTGGTTTCAGGATGAGCACATTAAGTAAGGTCTGTGGGTCTTGTCACTGTTTTTGTAAATAAAGTTTTATTAAATCATGATCATTTATTTTTATCTCTGCCTGTTTTAGTGCTTCAATGGCAGAGTTGAGTAATTGTCATAGATGCACACATGGTACACCATAAAATACAATTTAGCTTTTTATAGAAAGCCTTTATGGACTAGAGTACACTGATTTTCTGAAGTCAGTCAGCCCCTTCCTGCCCCCTGCCCCCACACCCTTCTTTCTCTTCCCACTTCCCCCTCTTTTACCTTTCTCTTCATCTCCTCTTTCTGCCTACATCTTCCCCTGAAAATATTCATTTTCCCCTGAAGCTTCCACTATCTAACTTCTTCTGCCTCTCTTTATGGGTGAGCTTCTCGTTAATTCCATACAATTCCACACTTCCTACAACCTCAGTGATGGTTTCCGAGGAAATGAATTCCAAATTCGCGTTCCCACCTCTGATTCCTCCCCTAAATTCCGGTCTCCTATTTTTGGCATCCTACTTGCACCTGATTACTCCAGTCATTTCAGACAAAGTGCTGTTCTTCTTTAGAGTCTTGATTTGACCCATCATTCCCCTGGTCACCCAGGTTCAAAACTCTCATTCATTTCATTTGTACAAATTGGCAACTAACTGGTATTGCTTTTACCCCTAACTGGAACTCCTTCCTTCCCTTTCATACCACTTCCCAACGGACTTCCTTAAGGTATTGCTACATACATAAGTCTCACAGAGCATTTTTCTAGTAATTGAATGGATGCAGGGCTTTTCTCAAAAGATTCCTTATTTTAAAACCTTGAATTTTTCCCATGATCTAACAAATACGGTTCAATAGCCCTCCCCAATTATTCCACAATTCATTTTTCATTTGGAACTCTGATGAGTCTCATCCTCAAGGCTCCTTCCTTAATCAGCTGTACCTGGCTATTCCCTTCCATCCACGCTCAGGGAACAAAAATCTACCTTTCCCACAGAACAGTATCTTCTTCATGAAACTTTCTTTCAGTTTCTAACCATACACAATCTCTCCTTTTCAAAAAAAAATACCCATACTTTGTATTTATACATTTTTATGGCACTCTTGGGCTTTCCATTTTGAATTATACGTAAGCATAGTGTACTTATTTTACATCCCTTTTTATTCTGCTTGTGCCTTGAGAGGGGAACCATGTCAATTATACTCTCTAGGACATGGTGAAATAAAACAATGACTGATGAAGATGATGGCAATAAATGCAGGTCTCTATTTGAAATGCTCACAGTGATTCACAGTTGGCAAAAGATTCTGCAATATAATGATGAAAGCGTCTAGTTCGCATTTTATTTTAAAAATCACATTTTCGCTTATAGTCTAATACTAACATTGTAGGGGGAAAAGTCACAATCATTAAATTTCTATTACTTGGTAAAGTCTTAACTATTTTTTGGGCTTGAATAGGCCAGTGAATGACATATAAATGGAAATGTTCATAAGTTTTACTTACTTTTTAGCTAAATTACATTTAACAGGTTTTTCTTGTCTTTTGGGAAAATATTTTAAATAGTTGAACATAACTATCATTTCTATAATATGAGCTACTGGCTGGAAACTTCAATGAAGGAATTCAATCATTTAAATTAAAGCTTAAAAATTAATGTTTGTTAAGACTATCACAACAGTGACTAGGTTTCATTTTCCTAAAGAATCATGATTAAAAGTGCTTTTCATATTTGTAAAACGAAAATGAACACAGATTTACAATTGTCTTGTGTTCACTGAAAGTATGTCTTAGAGCACAAAAGGCTTTTGTGATTAAAGAGTTCATAAAATATTCCACTAATAAATGGGCTTTTACAGTATGCTTGGTAACCTTATACAACTCTCCAGAGTCGGCTAAGAGCCTTGAACTCTAGGAGCCCTCTGAGATATCATGACACCACTATTTCCTGTTTCTTTCCATTCTGTCAATTCATTACTGCTCAAAACCCAAGCTAACCAGCCTCCATTGATTTATTCAAAAGTGAGTCCACTTTAAGCTGGGATGGTTTTAAATACTTACTAAAAAAGTGATTTTTGTGGGGAGTGCATATGGTAAATAATGAAATCACCAAATTCATGCTCATGTGGAATGCAGAGCGATTTTAGGCATTATTCCGTGGCGTTTTAATTCACTTTTCTTATTTCACTTGGTCTTTTTGCTCTATCTGTGTTTTCTGGTTCGTAGACTGGATAAAATTCAATCTTTCAAGAAACTGATTGAGATCTGCTCTAATCATTTTAAGTGCCACTGAGCCGTGGTCCTTGTCTCAGGTACTGTGGCACATTTAGAATCAGGGTTGTTGTGGCCACCCTCACCTTTCAAATAATTTGCTCTCCATGCCTCATTTTAGGATATATTTAAATCAGCTAGATTAAAAGTAGGTCATGATATATAATAGTGATTTCATCTGTCCTCTTAGACATGCTGGAGACCTTTAAAATTCTTGAAGATGTGTTCTAAGACCACCAAAAATTCTCAAACTTGTGAATTATTTACACCTGCCCGTGGACCTCTCCGTGGCTTTCAGGGCTGCCTGTTATCCCTTTTCATGGTCACTTTTGACCTCTTGTTAAGACTTTCTCTCTCCCGGGGCTCAGCTGGTTAAACATCCAAATCTTGGTTTTGGCTCAGGTCATGATCTCATGATTGTGAGACTGATGGTCCTGGGCATGGAGCCTGCTTAAGGTTCTCTCTCCCCCTCTCTCTGCCCTTCTCTGGCTTGTGCCCTCACTTACGCTCTTGCTCCACACACACATGCTCTCTCTCCCTCAACAGCAACAACAACAAAGACTTTCTCTTTCCTTGGCTTCAGGAATGTACACACTTGTCCTCACAACACATTTCCATCTAGAGTTTTGTATTTCTTGTGCGCATCCTCACATCATCATTAAAAAAATATATATGAAAGTTTTCTTTCTCATTCGATTGGCAATTTACTCATATGTATGCATGCACTCTTCCCCACAAACAACTCACCAGAGTTACTTTGTGGGGCACAAGCAGAGGGCACAGAGCACCGCTCCCACTACTGAGCCCTGTAGTTGCGAGGCTCACTCATGAACAGCCTCCCGTGTTTACATGACTCTAACTTGTAATTAAGCAAAGTACCTACACTGCATACCAGACTCTGACACTTGAGAAACAGAAATCTTTGGTCTATTGGTGAATGCTACTGTGATGTCTACTGTGTGAAAACCATGGAAGGTAAATTTCCTTTATGAGGTCAAACAGGTGCTGACTCTTCTTGTTCTAATTTATTGCTTTGCATTGTCCTAACCTGGGTGAATAAGTATTCAAAGAGGACCTGTATATATCTTTGGGCCAAAAAGGAAGTATTACTGCATTCTTTTTTCTGTCTGTTTTAATCTAGGTTGAAGGATGTGGGTGTTCATGTCTTCGTTTTATGCAAACTCCAAAGAGAGAAATTTGCTTTATAAAAGTGGATTAAAGATGTTTTCCATATCATGTCTGTGTTTGGTATGCTTTTGTAAGAAAGGATAATTCTATTAGTTTCCATTGATCTCTAAGATGCTTTTTTGTTTGTCTGTTTTTAGAGACGTTATTTTGATGCTTTACTAACCATTCCACTCTCCTTGAGATAATAAATTAGCAAGTCTCTGAGGATTTTGGTGAGATCCCTATACCTGGAAATGGAATCATATTTCCTTTGGCTTCAGGTACATGCATTACATTGGGGCTCATTCGCTCAGACCCCTTCCTGAGCCCAGAGATACAAGGCTCAGACATGGAATAGGGAAGCAGCCCAGACAGGCAGGGGCATGACCCAGAAATGACCCTGGAAGAATAAAATCCAAGCTGTAATTCTGCCTAGAGATGGGCTGGGTGACACAGATATTCTGAGGACACTACTAATATATTCTATACTGAGAGAGGACGTAGAAACTACACATTAGTCTTTTTTGCTTTTTTAAGTTTAAGCTGGGTTTACAACTAACTTCCTTATGAAAGCTCATCTAGGTTCTGTGAAGAGAGAGTCTGAAGAAGATACAGGCTATCATGGAGGGTGAGGTCTTGGGTTTTCCAAGGCAAATGTCTGGTAGACTGTGTTATGCTTGAGGATGGTATATTTAGGTGTTAAACACAAAATTTGATACCATTTTCTTTGAACATGGTAATAAAGAAATGTAGATTTTTTTAATTGGTAAAATCCAGTGACATTTATGTTTGAATTACTTCTAATATTTATAATGTTCTAATAATATGCATTCTGAACATTGTTTACCCTGATATCCTTAACGAAAGCTGCTAAGTCACCTCCTCAGCACTAAGCATGAGCTGTCCTTGAGGCCGATCAGAGATCTGTGAGGCCAGGATGGTTCATGATAAGCTAAGCAAGTTCACATGTTAATGACGGAGACCTTCCTTGGTGTCTACCACATTTATACTATCAATTGAAAAGGATGTCAGGGGCCAAATCAACTCTTCAGCATTTATATTCCTTTTTCTCTTTCAACTACCCCAAATCCCGAAGATCTTTTCTTCCCGCTGTCTCTCACAGCCAACAATGTTTGATGTGAAAGATAAAATATTAAGAATCATTTACCATATGATCCATTATTTTCCTTCTCATAAACCTGCTTATAAATTATTTATAGCTTTCTTTCATGTCCTTTTTATTTAAGAAATTTCTCCACAAATCTGGAATTGCACACCTATTTATTCTCCCAAAGGATTAAAAATCTCCTAACATTTTCAGTATTTCTTCCAGGTCATTAAAAAAAAGTAAAATATTACAGAAAAAGTTGGCTCTTTGTATTTTTTTTTTTACTAGTTTGTTTCCTTTTTCCATAGTATCCTGGTGTATTTAAGTTGTTATGTTTTAACTGTGTATATATCAATGAATGAATACAGTTTTGCCTTTTTAAAAACTGTATATAGTGTGATCATATTCTATAATTTACATTCACTTAAAATTGCATTTGAGATTTATTTACATTCTTTCATTTAAAATTTTTCTAAAGTCTAACCGTCAGTCTGTGTATCTCTTCTCCTCTGGAACACAAGGAGCACTTAGCGTTCTAAAACTACCCAGTGAACACTCCCACCTTCCCCATGTTCTTCTTCATTCTAGTTTGGAGTTTTGCTTCATGTTGCACTTCCAAGAGTTAATTAAAATTTATTTATTTTCTCGTTTGCAGATATTGACTTATACTTTTAAAACCAGTTCTAGGGGTGCCTGGGTGGCTCAGTCGGTTAAGCGCCTGACTTTGGCTCAGGTCATGATCTCACGGTTCGTGGGTTTGAGCCCCGCGTCAGGCTCTGTGCTGACTGCCAGCTCAGAGCCTGGAGCCTGTTTCAGATTCTGTATCTCCTCCCATCTCTCTCTCTCAGAAATAAATAAAACATTAAAAAAATAATAAATAAATAAAACTAATTCTAGGCTCATGTTTTCTTCTGGGTTTTCTTTTTTTCAAAAGCACAGCCTTAAATTCTTTCAGCCAATTTGTGTGCATGGTAAAGTCTTTGCCAACATATGCCTGAAATAACTTTTATTTTACTGTCAATGGAATCTAGCTGAGAACAGAATTCCAGGTTTCCTCACCCAGTCCTTTAAAGACATGACTGAATTTCTC